>NW_020854047.1:90052-180636 GCF_000972845.2 Larimichthys crocea | reverse complement strand
AGGAAGTCAACACATGAATTAAAAAACAAGCTTAATTTAGATTTTACTCACTCCGGTCGTGGACTGTAGTTTTGATTTGTCTTCATCAGAGCTCAGGGAAAGATTAGAAAGAGCTCCAGGTGTATTCAAAGGTTACAAGAAGGTTTAGATTTGCATACAGACTATTTAAAAAGGTCCGGCGTTTAAGATTTAAGGGGATCGAATATAATATCCATAAGTAATCACCTCAAAATAACAATCGGGATGTAGAGAGGACAAACCAAACACTGCCTCTACATAGAACCTTTAGCCGCTGTAGTTTCTCCTTTGTGTTTGACATGAGAGTAAGATGTGAGGGGTATTCAGTCGGCTGCAATCTGCAACTTTGGCTGTTTGTTTCTTTTTTCCTTCCTCTGACTCTGTCGCCTGGATGATTATACATGCACGACATAATGACACGTACAGTACGTTCAATTAGCTCTAATTACGTCATAATCACATAACGTACGATGTCTTGAACACTTCCTCTCTCTCTCTCTCCGACAGATCTGTGTCGCCGTTCAGAGGAAAAAAATTCAACGTATCCGACGCCAGTGATGAGCTAAAGGTGGGTTCTGCCATTTTTTATCTGTGTGTGTGTGTGTGTGTGTGTGTGTGTTCAGCTGTTGAAGCGGCTTCGTGTTTTCGGAGAGCTCTTTCTTTCATCCCTTCTTTCTTTCTTTTGTGCTTTCGAGATATTCTTCTATTTGTCGGTGTTGTTTTCTCTTTCTTCCTCCCTGTTTCGATTTCTGTCCTTCATGGTTAACAAGAAAATTATCCTCAGTTGTTTCGTTTGTATTCGCCTGCAGCCACTTGTTAAAGATGCATATTTATATAAAATGCATATTTAATACGCTCTCATGCCTGAAAATGTGGCTCACAATGCATTTGCCCTCTGGGCACGTGTACCCAAAGTCACCGTATCGCGCACCTCACATCTCCCATACTAAGCATTTTTCCCCCATTCGCCGGGAAAAAGTTGAATAGATTAAAGGCAGATCTAATCGATCCTGAGTGTGCTTATCAGCGGCTGGCAGGCTGACGAGCCGATTTCAGAACAGCACATTCTAATCCTTCGCTGTGAAAGTGGAAAAAGACAAATAGGCAGAAAGACTCGCAGACAGTAGGACAGACAGACGGGAAGAAAACACATCACTGAACGTGTGGCGGCGTCGTGCCTTGGCGTACTTTTAATTTCATGCAGCTGATAAACACCTCGTGTTATAAACAGCGACTTGTAAGATGACTCCTGCATGTTTAATGGGTCAGTATAGTCTCTTAAGTTCTACTGCTCGACTTCAGGGAGCAAGAATCATTTTGAAACCAACGTCAGACACAGACGAGGTGCAGAATAAATACTGACCCACGGACGACAAACTGAACTGCCATCCTGGGATTAAATTCAACTTGCAGAACATGGATTCAGTCATTTACGATGATATGTTGTCAGCGTTCGATGTCTGTATACAGGCTGAGATCAATGTTTCCTTATTGAGCCACAATTCAGCCGTTATGAACAACGAGTGAGTCGAGACGTGCGGGGAACTTAACGTGAATGTCACAGATCGACTTTTATGGCAGCTCGAGTGGATTTAACACGCGGACAGATCATTATGTCTTCATTCCCGTCCATCTATCAATCCATTCATTCATTTACGTGAGTCTGATTGGCTCTTGGCATCACAATCACCTCACATCTCCGCATTTATAGATATTGAATATGAGTTATTGCAGGCTCACACGTTGTCCTTTAAACATGAATGAAGTCTTTAAAGCTCTCCTTTGAAACACGGCGTTCTCACTGACGTCCATCGATCCTGCCGGTAACTGATTATGATTCCTGGTTTTTCAAAAAGGCGTTTAGCCACGCCGCGTGCTGATTGGATGTTTAACCTTTTGACCTCCAAAGCGAGATCAGAGCACACATCCCATAATAGGACGCATTCATCCAGACGACCTCTTCTGTCACGGCGACAACTCGGCGGCAGGCAAAGTGACAAAGAGATCCCGTGAGTGTGTGTGTGTGTGTGTGTGTGTGTGTGTGTGTGTGTGTGTGTGTGTGTGAAAAGTGCTTATCTGCAGCGGTCTGAGGTCACGTCACATCTCCCGCTCTCAGATTAGCGCCTCTTCGCTCGCCTTGTGTGTTTTTGTGTGTGTGAGTACGTTCACGCATGCGGCCGCCCCGGGCGATGTTCCTCAGTTATTTCAGTCTCACACACACACACACACACACACACACACACACACAGGCAGCAGCAGCAGGGCATTCTCTCCCTTTGTTTACTGTGTTTTTATGATATGTGGAGTTTCTAAATTACACCTCCATCTCAGCTCACGGGCAGTTCAACAGCCAGCCGAAGGCTCGAGGGATTGATCTCGCCTGGTGGCTGCAAACTTTCTCTGGGTTGAGTGAAACACGTGAGGCTCGTCATCTCTGCAGTGCAAATGTCAGAAAGCTGCTTCACGTCTCACTCAGCTGGAAGCAGCTCTGTGTTTTTTTCCTGCTTTGGCTTTGTTTGCATTCACATCATGCATGCGGTGTGTTTATTCGCCTCGCGCGCTGATTTTGCATGCATTAACTACAGCAAGTGTAATGCTTACAGCAGCATCATTGCAGATTAAGTGTAGCTGCGGCGTAACGATTCCAGAATGAGATATTGAAGTGAGAATTCCCCCTGAAACGATGCAGCGCTTCTGCCAACAGAAGCACATCCAAGAAAGCCAACTGGAAAACTCTCTCATCCTCTCGTGCTTCAAGAAGTGGCGCACTAAGGTCACGATTGCTTCTCTCAGTATTTGCATTTGTTTGGAATGGATTCGATCGGAGGTTTATAATCATGAGTTAATTAAGAATGAGAAAAACACGATGTCAACACGGCAGACTCGCGGATCCATCCAGGTATAAATGTGTTTTAATGAAAGTCTGTTTAATGTCACGCTGGCAGTTAGAAATTATTTTCTCAACTTACAGGAAAAATGTCTGACATTTGCAGAACATGGCAACAGCCAGCGTTAACACAACAAGCAAGTAAAATGCAAAGTGCAGCAGTCTGCTGTATATTATTAACATAAAGGCAGCGACGACGCCCTGATAAGCCTTTTCTTTTTTTTCCTCGAGAGCACGGAGCGAGAAAATGTTGCTAAAACTCGTTAACTATCAGACTCATATATCTTTAAAAACGTGACACTGATGGGCCGTCTGGGTGGACAGATAAGGAGCAGGAATTAAGAGAGGAGACCAATCCTTTCCCAGGGATTTACACAAACACACAGAGCGAGTTTAATGCCCTCTACCAGTATTGATTACCCAGCAGTCTGACTGATTGAGAGCTAGATATAGAAAAGCACACATCAATAAAATACTCAGGGAAAACCTGGAGAGTTTTAAAGGCATTGCCCTTTCCCCACCTGCTCACACAAACCCAAACAGCTGTCGTGTGATTGAATAATTCCACAGAGCTGCAGCTTTCTGTGCTCCGACTGATTCAAAGCTGCGAGTAACTAAAAGCAGGCAGATAAAAAACAACTTCTACTCCTCGACACAAATCCGGCTTTTTATTCTGACCGCCTGCTTGTTTATGATTGGTCTGTTCATAACACATCCCCATCCGTCATTTGGTGTCTGTCTCACGGGGACGTTTGGGAGCTTTGGAGTGTTTGTTTGTTACTCGCGAGGCTGGAGCGCAATAAAAACTGACAGCGGTTGTGATTAATCAGCTCCGGAGGCTCGTTATAAACCTGTTGATTGTGCGGCCACTTAAGAATGACAAAAAGGCTGATGTTAAAGTGCAGGCAGGCTCAGCTGTGGGCGCCGATGATGGGTGGAGGACTCATCAGAAGACGGCATGAAGAAACGTATCAGGCGTCTTTGAAACGCTGATCCTTCGTACACTCTCAGAAAAAGTGCGTCTTGATGAGTTCTCTGGAGGTTCCAACTTAAACCTTTATATATAAGGGTGTAGATGAAATCAACTTGCCCCTCACTCACTACAAACACCGTCTGGACTCTGCTGTTCGTGCTTTCAGCCCCTTCTCTGGATTTATTTTGTAATATTTGCAACGCAGTGGTTTTAGGCTTAAACTGCTCATGCACTCATCCTTTTTCTGCCATTCTGAATAAGAGCCTCAGCTTAGCGCCTAAAAACGAGTGTGAAGTGCATTACATCAGAAGTTTTAGAGACTCTTTCGTCTTTACATCATTTTCATCTGCACAGGAAACCCAAAGGTTCAGAAGTCTGTAAGTGAACGATTATGAAGCCATTGTGTGGAATGACACTTAGGAAGCGGCGTAATTGCCGCCTCATTTCATGAAATATCTGGCTACTCGAGTTGGTGTTAAATTAAAACTTACAGTTGAATGTCACCTTCAGAGATCGGCCAATTCAAATGGAGCCAAAATATATCTGAACCCTCCCAACTACCCTTGAAATGCCAAGTCAGGAAACCTTTAGGTTCATCAAGTAACCACATGAGAAGATAAAAAGGTAATCCAGCTCGCTGTGGAAGGCGTGATGATCTGCCTCTCTAAAACTTTGAAACACCAAAGTGAATCATTGTTGGTGAACCTACAGGGTCTTTATTTTGGAGGCTCTTCTCTGTTTCAGCCCGATTCTGCTCATGAAACCGTTTTGGGTCGATGCAATCAGGTGACAGCGTTTAATTTGAAGGCTTAAGGGATCTACTATCAGGAGCAAATGGCATTACGATCAGGGGGGAGGATGCAAGGTACGGAGTTATCCTCCGATATGAGATTACGGGCTTGGCTTGATCAACCAAGCCACAAGGCCACCTGCACTGGAATGAGAAAAACAATACTTTGTGACCTAAATATGAGGCTTATTTGTCCTCATACCTGCATGTAGGAATGCATGGCTCTGCGGTGATGTGCTCTGAATTTGAGTTTACCGCCGTGCCTCGTCTTGTTACTCGCTGCCGACTCCGTCCGTACGTTTCACTCTGTTCTGCACGCACAAATCAAATGTAAATATCCTATAAGCATCATCGCACAGCCCGGAGCCCCGCTGAGCACCAAAAGAATGAGCAGATAAATGTGTTTGCGGTGAGATTACCATACATCACAAACCCTGCAAGGAACAGGATGGAGAAGAGAGGCGAAAGAGGATGGAGAATCGGGGGGGGACGGAGGGAATTCGACAAGGAGGAGGACATGGAGGGAAGAAAGAAGAGATGCAAATATGGATGACAGCAGAATGAGAAGCAGGAAAACACAAAGGGAGAATGAGAGGGAGGAATCAGGAAGATCAGGAGGGAGCAGAGAGGATGTCAGGAGGCAGGGATACTGAAGCACAGAGAGAAAACAAATGTAAGCCCCTGAGGATTAACTCTCTCGTTTCTCTATCGGGAAGAATGGAAAGAAAGAGGATTTCCAGCTGCTATCCTCTCCCTCCCTTTGAAATCTCTCCCTCTCTTTCTGCCTCATATTTTAATATCTTCATTCATCGTGTTCATCGAACACACGGCTAACCGAGCTGGACACAAATCCCCCTCCGCTGCTCTCTTTCTTCTTCTTCTTCTCCACCATCCGATGTTTCACTCGTTTGTCGTGAACTTGAACAGAGGATAAAATCTTTTCTTCACCTGTCTCTGCGGCGGTTTGGCAGCTCCGTTAACTGTTGCACGGGGGCCAATAAACACACAACAGCGCTCATCATTGTTGTGGTCGGTTTAACGAGCTTTGCTAATAAGACGAACGAGGCCTCCCGCTGATCGGTTAATGGCGCGTTCACTGGTGCTCGGCAGCGTTGTAATTCAGAGTTTTCAACATGAAAAAAGGCTGAAGGTGGATTTAATCACCGATGTGACGTCGTTTAAACGTCGGCCAGATGGGAGAGGTTTTACAGCGGAGATGTTGAAGTTCTGTCCAAGCAAAGTTTCCATTAGAACCTTCCTCATGCACACATTTGATTTGGACTATAATTGCATCCATACTGTGACCTCTGACCTAAACGTACATTACCAGTGATCTTTGAATCGTTCTAGTCCAGAACTGTGCTGCACAAATAAAGCAGCACTGTGTAACAACTGCTGCAGTTCGTTAGCCAGGCTGCAAAGAGCACCAGGGCACCATGTGTTAGTGTTTGTGGAGCAGAGCCGGTGTCGTGCCAGAACCGGAGCTGGATGAGCAAGACAAGAGTAAACGTGGGACTGACTTTTAGTGGTTGGTGAGAGCTTGGTGAAATAAAAGGCTGAAAGACAGACGCCGAGCTGGGCTGACTGCTGCTGGACTAGGCAGTGATATCAGCTGCTGCTGGGTCTGCTGCTAAGTAATGTAATCAGAACAAATACTCGAGTACAGCTGGACGTAGTTACCACAGTGGGATTACACTCTTGACACTGGGAGCATTAAACTAAATAAATGACTGAAGAGATTTGTGGAGGCTCACAGGACGGACGTCTTCTTTCCTCTGAAAGCTTCTAACATGAGACTTTTTTAGGATTTGGTGGCTTCAAAAAGAAAAAATCAAACTGATGATTCATTTATCAGGGCGTTTCATTGGTTCACGTAGGTTTTTAGCGTTTTCATTTCTCGGCTCAGTCACGAAACGTTTCCTACATCACAGACGCTTACACACTGCTGCTGAAAGGGGATAGACGATAAAGAGTTTCACAGCTGGAGTGTGACACAGGTTTTAAAGTGAAGCTCTGCAGCAGAGTCTCCCGGTCCTCCCCCTTTTCTCCTCACCCTCCCTTCACTCCAGTTCTGCGTAGCTGCTCCTCTAAACGTCCCCGCTCCTCCTCCTCCTCCTCCTCCTCCTCCTTTGTTTCTGAAGCCCTTCACTGGATCTGAATTACACATGAGCATTGTGATGACTCGTTTTCATTTGACTGACTCAGGCTGGTGCTGTAGCTGATCTGTCCGTCCTCGTAATCAGCCTTTTAAAGAGACAAATCATGACGTCGTGCACCCCGTATAACCTTTTGTGCATTTCTGAACACGTATATGATTCACAGGCTTTACTACCAAACTATAAATCCTTTCTTTATGTTTGCTTTATATCCCCCATTTCTTCCTGCCGTGGTTCTGCGGCCTCTCTCTCTCTCTCTCTCTCTCCTACCTTTCTTCATTTCTTTGTGGTCGTCTGTCCCTCCTCCCCGAGCCTTTAAGAATCTCAAGTATTTTATTTTTCCTTTAGCCTCAAATCAATTCCAGACGCCACCGTTTCCTGCCCCCCCACCACCTCACTCCTTCTCTCCCTCCCTTAGGGGCTATAGACCAAAGACCGAAAACCACACACACACACACACACACACACACACACACACACACACACAGAAACGGAGTGAGAAAGACAGAGTGAGTAAGAGGCAACCCGAGTCTCAGGTTTTGCTTTTCCATAGCATAAATTCCTCAAACTTTCCACCCTCCCCCTGTTTTCTATTCCAGGAATTGTGCGTGTGTCTATTCTTATGATGAAGCATCTTCTTCTTCTGTGTGTGTGTGTGTGTGTGTGTGTGTGTGTGTGTGTGTGTGTGTGTGTTTGTCTTGGCACGTCTCCTGTCGCACTCATCAGTCTTTTTATCTCTGTCTCGCCCTCTCAGATTAAAAGGTGGCGTGACAGTGGCATGAATCTCTTGCGTTGGAGTGTGTGTGTGTGTGTGTGTGTGTGTGTGTGTGTGTGTGTGTGTGTGTGTGTGACCTCTGAACCTCCGCTGATGTCCTCAACGAGCTGTTTCCAGACTACTTCATTCATTATCCGTGCGTGGCTGCGTGCACACAGCGTGAGAAGATGTCTGACTGCGTCTGAAGATCGATTTAAAAACATGGGATAAACAGAAACGTGTGATGTTCTGCAGCACTGTGTGATTATCCATATTCATTTTCCATTTCTAAAGTATATTCAAAAGTCCTCCGCAGTAATTACAGTGTCATCCGAACGCTGTAGCGCAAAGCTATAATTTGAAGGATGAATCCTGTTGGACTGTGACAGAGAAGAACAAAAAAAAAAGAAAAAAGATGTGAGATATACAGGGAGAGGAAAAAACTGAAGAAAGAGACGGACAGAGAGGGAAAATTAAAGTGCTGGTTAATTAAAGACACCACGAAATATTCAATTTAACGCAATAACAAGTCAATTCCAGCAAAGTTAATACGAGGCCTTCCTCTTTTCTACAGCAGGAAAACACAGTCATGCTTCACGGCATATTTTTCCGTCTTCTACTGTCGTGGTTTCTTTCTCACCACATAATAAACTGCGAGCATCCTGAATGCGGAGCTTCCAATCCAAAGGGGCCTAATAGTCACAAAGTCAAAGACAATGACGAAGACATTCCCATGCAAGCCGACAGCCAATAAACAGAGGTCAGCAGGCTAATTGAGGCGACATTGTCTCGCCTCGAGTTTTAACTGTATCTCATCAGCTCGCCCCGTCCTTTCGTTGTTGATTTCAGCCGCTCGTTTGGACGAACACAGACGAGCTGATTGGTTCGCTCATCGACTCGTTTTCAGCTCAGAGGATTTCCCGTAGATGAACCGAGTGACGCAACGCCGCTGAAACATTCACCCCGCCACCGCTGTCGTCGATGTTGGCATTAGAAACACGTCGTTCTTCCACAGACTCATTTGTTTCAGCAGCAGTTTGTGCACGGCATGACGGAGCAGATTCAATATTTAAGTTGTGCAAAAACATCGAGAATGATGCTTCAATCATGCAAACATAATTATCCTTTGATGCACGATATGAAATTATGATGCAGCTGTCTCTCTGAGGTGAATCACGGTCAACGTGATATAAAACAAACAATATATTTTAAAAAACATGTTTGCCAAATAATTTTAAAAAGCCATCTCTGTCTCATTAGCAGAAGGAATTGTTCTGATTGCACATAATTCAGCACAAATTGCTTTTTATTTCCATAGAAATTAGGGAGATTCGTCGTAACTGAGGACACTGATCAAAATGAGCAAAACAAAGATAAACATGTAAACTGACTTTTATGGAATAAAGTCCTTAAAGAGAATCATTTCGCTCCGAGCGCGAGTTCGACTTCCCGAACACGGCGGCGGCAGAGTTAATTAGGTGTTCGTTAGCTGAAAGCAACAAACGGAGGTTAGCTGCTGTTTGTCTCCGACAATAACAGATTTGTTTGTTCAGTACTTTTCAAATTAACCCAACACGCCGTTTTATTTTGTTGTGCCAAAAGCAACGTTGGAGAATTTACTAAAATCAGGGTTCCCGCACATTCTTAAACATCAAATTCAAGGAGTCTTTGAACGCTTTCCAGGCCAAGCTCCTCCAAAATACAGAAATCAGCATAGATAAGACACAGACAGATAAAAACAGAGGCTTGAATGTGTGAACACTAACTGACAAAGTTATTGCATCAACTACAGGACACACATGCAGGCAGCAGAAGAACTTCAGTTTCTATCCACAAAACTTGTAAATTCAAGCACCGACCCATTCTATGTGTTGTATATTGTCAAAAACTTTCAAGGCCTTGATTTGTTTCCCCCACCTCCAATAATGGATGGTAACAAAAAGTGACTTATAAAGGATGAAGCTGATTACAAAGTCAGTACGCGTCCATCTAGACTGAAAGAAATGTCCTGACAGTCAAAGACCGTAAAATATTCCACGAGGAAAACCTTGATTTATACGGCATTTAAGGAAATTTACACAGAATTAAATAGTGATTTTACAATAAAACAACTTAGTGTTTAATGGGATAATTAAGTCTTTTACTGTCATCGACATAAACGTGTTAATTCAGTTTCAGAAACACTTTAAATGTATAAATCAGCTGTTGTTTTTTCTGGGGACAAAAATACACTCTTTGGCTCACTGTGTTTATAACGGAAATATACCGTAATACATGTATGAGCCAACACTGTATACATGAAATAAACAGTACTAATATCCTTAATCTTAAAAAAGGTACCGTGTTTATTACGGTAAAATTTTGTTGTTTTTTTCCATAGGAAGAAAAGTTTCTTTTTTACAGATCTGTTGTTGAGGGCCACGTCTCGTACAGATGAGAAAAACTTCTGACAGCCGAACGGTTCCTGTGGGCGGCTTCCGATCACAGACTTGTTTCTTAACTGTTCTCCAAGGCCCCGAATGTTATTTACCGATTGCATTCGCAGCTTCCGACGCGATAAGCGAGTCCACATTCGCTCGCGGTGATTCTGAAGGGCATCGCTCGATGTTTGTGTGTCTTCCCAAGAGGAAACAGATCTGCTTCACGGGGGAAACTGATCCTCTGCAGACTGTTCTCTCCATCAAAAATCTATCAAAGCTCCCTGACACAAAGTACATTAGCTTTTAGAGAGATGGTTTGCTTGTGACTAATGTCAGTCCCCGCCACATTTGCTGGTGGCGTATGCCTCCGCCCAGCAATGTTTTCCAATGAAGTCAGTGATCGTGGTCAGAGCCTTTTGTGATTGAGCCATCGTTTCTCTCAAGGTCAGCCGTCTGAAAAAGTAGAAAAGCTTAATAAAAGGGCAGAACAATTAGATTAAATCAAATTAAATGTAATAATGTAGTTTTTAGAACTTTCAGTAATGATTCCTCCGCCGTATAAAAAGATTCTGACGGCGTTAAAGTGAGAGAGAATAGTAGCTACATGAAGAAAGAGTGTGTGAGGCTGTGAGAGCAGCAGACACGGGGGCTTGTGGGTGGTAATTAGCACTTGAATTGCACTAATGGCTTAACAGGAATCAGCAACCTCTACACATGCACGCCAACACACACACACAGCGGAGACTAACAGTAACTGTGGGTCCTTGGAGTTGCGAGCCTCTCATTAATACCTATTTTCACGAATGCTGAGAAAGCTTTGCAGCTTTTTCTTTGTAATCACTTCCCCACACACACACTCATGCACACAGGCCTATTAGTTCCTCTAATTGAAAGGCAATTAAGCCTCAGGTTTCGTGGCGCGAGCTAAACGCCGGGTGTCTGTTTTCAGCACCGCTCTGTTTTTTAAGCTTTTAACAGACCGCAAAGAGCCGGCCAACGAAACGAGACACCCAAAGTGAACTTTAACACGCCGGCTCGCCGTCTGTCCGTCTGTCTTTTAGCTTTTCCGTGTCCCTCTCTGTCCTCTGCGGCTTTCATAAAATCATTTTCTCCCGGAATAATAACTAATCTAATGACGACAAGAACTACTTATCTTGTTTCGGGTTGTTTTTTTTTCCCTGGAAATTTAAAGAATTTAATGCGTTTGCTTCCAACCAGCAGATGGGAACAATGATAGTTTACGGTTGTTTGCAACATCTCAAAAGTTTGTGCAAAATTCAGCTGACAGTTGTTGGACACGAACTTGACCACACTTGTTTATTTCTGCTGCTCGTCTCATCCTCTGGTTGGCTCGTTCCATCGTCGCGTATAACATGTCACATAAAGGAACTTTTAAAGAGAAGAAACATCTACAGCAGAGAAGCTCTTGGATTTGTTTTGGAGAGCCGGAGTCTCATTTTAAACCTCATATGAACCCTCCATCTCATCCCAGTGTAAGCATAGAAATATCACATCTGGTTTAAATAGTGCTGAGGGTTATAGAGGGGTCCAGTGGCTGGAGGGGGCTTCATGTGATTCACTGGTTACAGGTTTCATCCTGGCAATATTTATAATCATTGTGTGTGTGTGGCATCCTCGAGTGCATTTCCCTAAAGCAAGATTTGAACCCAGACTGGAAATAACTGCAGCTAAACACACTTCATAACATCCACAAAGGCAAATCTAATGTCTTCAGAAGTAAACTCAACTTGCGATGACTTCATCACGACTTTCAGCTTTTTGATTTTACAAGTTTCAAACGAGGCGTCGACCCACAATCCTCCGCCGTGCCGCCATCTCGGTTCATGTCAGAACAGACTTGCCGCCGTGCCAAATGACACCACGGTGTCAGGAACAAACGATGATACAGTGGCTGTGAGAACACAGAGGGGGACAAATGTCGCCTTCAGGCCACGCTGTGGGAACAAACAACACATTTTACATCCATTTCCTGCTCGCGTCGGCCGCTCGGCGAACTCCATAATCCTTTCGTTTGGTGGCTTGTGGACAGTTGTTGTTCACTGTGGTCGATTCAGAACAGGAACGTTGCCAAATTTGAGTCAGCAGGCCTGATGTGTAAAACCTCATAAATTATCACTGTCAGAAAGACTCTTTGCCAAAAGTCAACATCCATTATCTTAACAGATCATTCCAGCCATGCTATCCCAACAGCAGCTGTCAAAGCTAAATGAATAAAAATGGGTTCACTGTGGAGGATTTCTCCTTTAAAGCAACATTAAGTAGTTTAATGTGCAGCAACAGCGTCACCCAGGTCCCCAGCAGCAGCTGATATCACTGACTAGTCCAGCAGCAGTCAGCCCAGCTCGGCGTCTGTCTTTCAGCCTTTTATTTCACCAAGCTCTCCCTTACACTGCCTGCTTGCCCAGCTCCTGTTCTGGCGCAACGTTGGCTACTCTCCATCAGCAGTTGCTCGCACCCCGGGAATGAAAACCTCGCGTGAGAACAGACAAAGACACCATTCACCCAGTTACAAGTCAGTGTAGCATCAACATGATTTAACATTTGTTATGTTATGATAGAAAAAATACGTCACGTTGCTTTAATTCTCATATGTATGTATTATTCCCTTTGTGTACACGAGGTCCAGACAAGGTACAGTAAGACCATTGTTTGCTCACACATCCCTGACACCGGCAATATGTGGAGACGGGGGGAAAAAAAAAAGTATGAAAAGACACACAAAGTGAGCTCCATACACAATCACACACAGTGTGCCAAGAGAGACGGGGATATATATCACATCCGTACATGAATGAATCACCTTTATTACTACTGACCCCTGGAGAGAGAAGGAGAGAGAGAAAGTTGGAATGGAGGAAGGAGGAAAAAAAAATCAGGGTCAAGTCTGTTTTTTTTCTCTCTCCGTATAGTTTCCAGGCGTTTTCCAGTGTTATTTTAATGCTGCTGTTGGAGATTTGGCTCAGCAAGGAAAGAGAGAGAAGAAGGAGGCAGTCCAGATGCAACAAAGACGCCAGCAGAGGTAGAATAGACACAAAGTAGATCCAAACTTATTGTCATTTAACGGTCAAGTCTTAGAGATCTCCAAGAACAGAGACAGAGAATGAGTAAAAGGCATCATAGAGGAGGTTCATCCAGGTTTAGGACTCACTTTGACCTCTTTGTAAGAAAAATCTCATGTCACCAAGTGATTTCTGAGAAATGCAGCTGAAAAACATCTGCACACTTTTCAGTTTCAGATTACAGCTTCAGCTGCAGAGATCCAAACCACAACATTCGATCATACGCACCTCCACTCATGCAGCCCTGAATGAAACACAGCGACCAGACCGAAGAAGCAGACATACAAATGAAAGGTGGATTTTCTTGCAGGAAAATTTGAATATGTTTAACTTTGAGGACTCGAACACACACACACAGATTTACACGTTTTACCCTCGAGACCCCAGCAGAAGCTGCAGATCACGGAGAACCGTCACTCAAATCAACATTGTTCCTCCTCGATCAGCAAACAGCTCAGATATGTGGCAGTTGTAGCCTTGTAAACAGAGTTTGAGTCAACATCCAAACAACAGAACATGAGAAAAAAACTGCGATCTGGTCGGTCCTCCCAGCCTCTGTCTGGGCAGTGAGCTGGGTAAATCCTGTTTATCTACGGCGATTATGTGATGAGAGTTAAAGCAACTTGTGTCATGTCTTTGGCAACTTTTATATGAGAACAGATCTTTGAATTTATGTGGAAAAGTCACTGCTACCCGGTCAGTCCTCCATGCCGACAGCGAATAAGTCCCTCTGTTCACTGGTGATGAACTCACAGTCTCACAATCTCCCTCGCTTTTAGATTTACAGAGGAAACCGGGTGAAAAACCGCCAAAATAAAATCATAAATATCAAGGTAATGATGTATATTCCTGGTTCTGATCATTGATGACAACTTAAACTATCTGCAACACAAAGATTCGGATTTAATTTTCCATGTTTGATTGACTGGGAATTCATTTAAGATGACGGACGCTCCCGGGGTTAAAGACGCTCATCATAAACAAATGCACACATGTGCTGTGATTGGTCGCTTAGTGAGAAAACTCAACTGCTTTGACCTCTTTCTGTTCGCCAATGAATCACAGAGTCCAACACATAGATTCACAGCATCGCTCTGAACCCAGGGGAATGGTGCACACACACACACACACACGTATGCTGTGCACTATTCTAATGCGACTCGTGAGTCATGTGTTCAGACAGAGGAAGTGGTCTGGCCAAAAGGCACGCTCGCCCTGGAGAGTCATTATCACGGTCTGTTTCTGCGCTGCATTTTTCTCTCATGTCAGTAAAAGAAGGACAAAGAAACTGTGTGCAGGAATATCACAGACTCCCAAATCTGTAAATGCTGATGATGCTTAAATAAAAACAGCGAACTCACGGAGCTCACGGGAAATTTAAGTTGTGGTGTCACGTCTCCATTTTGTGTCAGAGGATTTGAATTTGGCATCAAACAAGTCAGTGATCATATGACAGACAGTGCTGAGCTGTGACTCTGTATCAATCTGTATTATCGTTGTTGGGTTTTTTGTGTGTTGACAGTTTTTCAGAGAAATAACAGATGACCGGGTAAGCTGGATATTTGGTGAAAGAAATTTATTCCTGGACTATTTTTACTCGTTAAATAGAGCAGACGCTTAATTTGACACATAAGTGACAGTTTGAGAGCTCGTAAACGGATGCAGCCGAGCAGGTAGCACCGGGGTTTCTAAGTGTTTTTGTCTTTTTCAAACTTCATTCTTTGGTCAGATTCACACACGACTTCACCCACAAGTGACAACTTCCAAAAATAGTTTTTTGTCGCTTTGTTTTTTTGTAAATTGAGAATTTTTAAGTACACACTAATAATCTCGTGCTTTGGTCTTCATCGCTCCAGTTTGCCACTGAGTTCTCGTCAACATTTAATTTCTTCTTTCAGTACAAAAATGAAGCTAAAATATCCTGATACAGCTGCTGCAACCTCACGCTGCACTGCAAGAGTTAGTTTAACTTAAACTGTTTGAGGAAACCGACTGGCCTGAAGCATTCGAGTCTGTTAACTCTTTAGACATGAAAAATGATTCAATATGAGTAAAAGTATCAAGTATTTACTGTTAAAGAAACTTAAAGTTAATAGTACAAATTCCATTTAGTTCACTGAACTATTTTACAGTCCTGCATGTCTCCAAACCTTTTTCTTTGTAGAAATGTTTCCACTTTAGTTAAATTGACTGTTTTCTTCCGATAAAGCAAATAATTAGATTCCAGTTGTGGCAGCTTGGAGCTTTGCTCATCAGGTGTTTTGGCTTGACATGTGGCTGCACCATTTTTTGAAGTAATTCAAAAGATTCCTTTTTTTTTGTGCTTTGCACGACTCATTAACGTTCAGAGTAATCTGACCCGGGTTAGAAGAAGTGCTGCATATGTGGAGATCAGGCCTCGCTGCAGTGGTGGGCAAAGGCGAAAAAAACAGATAAATGATGGACAGGAACACACACACACACACACACACACTAACAGATATGAACATCAATCAAAAGACTCAAGGATAATTAGCCGGATGATGAGCCGGTGTGGGATTAACTGTCAACACTTTCCCGGTTGGTTGGTCATGTGGTCAACAGGAGCCAATGAGCCCCGGGGGAATTTTCTCATGTAATGAGCTGTTGAATATTAAACACACACACACACACACACACACACACGTGCATACAAAACATTTATTCATATGGCCCGAGGTGAAGAAAGAACAGCAACACTAACGGCTCTGGTCCAATTAGTCTGAAGTCTAATTTGGCTGCAGCAGGTTCTGTGTGAAATACGACATGGAGAATCTGCAGGTGGTGTCCCTGAATCAGGTCAGCCACATCAGGTGGTGTAATGGAGGCTGCAGCTGTGTGCAAATAATGCATCATCACACCAGAACCACTGGACTGTGGTTAAAAGAATGTCCCACATGTGCAGGTGCGGGTCAATAAAGCGACCGAGAACATGCATCGAACACTTCTTCGTATGTACGTCCTGGTGTGATCCAGTTGTTCTGTTGTGAACTGTACATGCCGTCACCACAGCCGCTCGAGGCCCCATCACCTCCACTCTTCTATACTCATCGGACTCATCAAATTAATCTTACAGCGTACTCATATGCCAAGACTCGTCATTAAAACTGCACTTAAGGCATTTCTCGTTGGTGTTCATCTAAAGTTTCTTGTTACAGGCGTTTTAGTTTTTTTTGCTTCACAGGTCAGGACTGATGATGGACACATTGGATTCAGTACAGATCAAATTCTGTCTTCCTCCTGCTGAATCAGTGTGTCAAGTGTGTGTGTGTGTGTGTGTGTTTTGTAAACTCGTGAAAGCGATTTGAAGGGGAGTGATGAGACAACATCTGCCTTTTATAAAAGATAATTTTAAATGCATTTGAAAGGAGAAAAACAACGACCTGGCGTTGTACACGAGCTCCTCTCAAAATCTGTCTAATCGAATTAAAGCTAATGAGTTTACAGACAGCATTGTCTGGGTAATTAGTGCAATGTCCTAATCAACACGACAACTATTTAAGAAGTCAGATCTCCGAGTGCAGTCGATTAACATTACCCTCTGTAGCAGACAGGGATGAGCGATTGCTGAACTGTTGATGTTGTTCGTGCTGTCAGTTTTAAATCCATCACTTTAATAAAGATTAATCTGTTTGCAAGGAAAAAGTTTTGCTGAGCTGAATGTGTGTTGTGTTTTTATTCATGTCATGACCGGCAGGTTTCTCCTCTGCTTTCTTCCAGGCTTCCAGAGTGAACGCACTGTGAGAGAAGAAAGGCCGTGACGTGAACGCCGGTGATGAACATCTGCACCGACAGCCCATCTCAGCTAACGAACTAGGAAGTTCATCAACAGGATATCACCTCAGTGGGAGCGGAGCTCCGCTGAGAGGAAACCAGAAAGCAGGGGGCGGAGCCAAGTGCACAGGTGCTCAGGTCGGGCGGGATGGCGATGCTGAAGAGGCAGGGCCTCGGGCTGGTCCGGGCCTTCCTGGTGTTGGTTGGAGTGTCGGCGCTCTGTAGCGTCGCGTTAGGAACCCGGAAAGGAAACGACTCTTTGGATCAAAGGGGCCACAGACACAGACATCCAGGTATGAAGGTTTACCGTCATCATTAAACGACTGGAAAAACTGAAAATGTCAAAAACTACTTTACAGAGAAACGCTGTTATTTTACAGACTCTCAAATTATTACGACCACCTTTAATAAACTGACGATATGGACATAAACATTTATATAATAAGCTAAATATGTCATTTGTCATTTTACATACATTTGTATGTAATTTAGGAAAGCAGAAAAATACTGTATAAATAATTTAGTATTGAAAAAGAAATGAGAAATAAGTGGTTTGTCATTACTGGATTTGATTTATATTTTTTTTGTTTTTTTAACAGTGCATTTTTCTCTACATCTTGCTTACAAACCAAAGCTGAAACTGAGCTGATGCATTTGGAAACACACATTTTCTTTCCACCTGTCAAAACACAGATGGTTTCTTTCATGATATTTTACATATTCCAAACGACAATGATCTTCTTTTGTCCATTTCTGCTTTTAAGAAGAATCACATTTACATTTCCTCCTTCGGACCATCTCGTCCTCGCTACATCTCGGCTGCGTTTGTGCTCTTTTGTTTCGCGTCTACCGACATAGCAAAGATTTATTTAGCTGATGATTAATCTTCCATCAAGCCTCCCTTCAGTCACAGATGTTCACACATGGCAGCTGCTCAGTACAACCTCAGCATGCTGCTGTTAGCCACTGAGCAGCTGTACTGCAACAAACAGGTGAAGCACCTTGCTAAGAGCCACCTTTAAAAAAAAATGGATGGGTGTCATTCACACCATCCCGGGTCACTGCTCCCCACCCACTTGTGAATCTTCTCAGCAGATGAACTGCAGTTGTGGTGATCATTCATTTGTTTTTGTGCTTGCAGGTCACTTGTCGCTGCATAGACACAGACAGAGGGGCGGGAAGGAAGGACAGGTACTGCACAGGTCCAAACGAGGATGGGTCTGGAATCAGTTCTTCGTCATTGAGGAGTACACTGGACCCGACCCAGTGCTGGTGGGCAGGGTGAGTAACAATAAAGTATTCCTCCACACTCCTGACCTCTCTTCTCTTGAGTCAAACTTAATTAGTACCTAAATAATCTAAAATTTTAATTTGCTGTTTAATTAAATGTCCAAACCGCCCTCCAGTGACAGCCACGGCGGGTTCATGCAGGGTGACGGCGAATGAAACTCCAGGAGGATTTCAAAGAGCTTTTCCCCATTTATCAAAGAATGAGAGGTCATGTTCACATTCAAGGGTGGAGAAGATGATTGGTAGTACTCCACCACAACAACAACATCACTCAAACCAAGCCGCGGCTTTCAGAACAAACAACAAATGATGTTTACAATGCATCATATTTCATAGTCTAGGGGCTGTAAAGGAAGAACAAGAGTTTAATTGAATGTTGAACATTCATTTTTTGATGACAACGTTTTAAATCTCTTACTTATTAGAGTTTCCCTGTCTCACACCACACATCTACCCGGCCTTCCATTTCAATTCAATTTCTTCCTCACGTCACATCTGCCAAAGCCGCCGAGCTACAGTCTGTCAACCAGACTACCTGTCTCGCTCGGTAATCACCAGTCTGTCTCCCTTTCTCTACATTTTCCAGCCATCTAAAATCCAGATGTTGTCAACACCAATCACGTCCTGCCTTTGTCTTCCTTCTGGTTTGTCTCACTCTCTTCTCGTCTCTCACCCCGTTCTTCAGCTCCACTCAGACGTAGACTCGGGCGATGGCAACATCAAGTACATCCTGTCCGGGGAAGGTGCCGGAACCATCTTCGTTATCGACGACAAGACGGGCAACATCCACGCCACGAAAACCCTGGACCGCGAGGAGCAGGCCCAGTACACCTTAACAGCCCAGGCCGTGGACAGAGACACTAACAAGCCTTTGGAGCCTCCGTCAGAGTTCATAGTGAAAGTTCAGGACATCAACGATAATCCTCCTGAGTTTCTACATGGCCCGTACTACGCCAGGGTGCCTGAGATGTCCAATGTTGGTGAGTAGTAAAAGAAAGGGAACAGGAGGAGAGGGTAAAGTCTTAGGTAAAGGTCTTGGGGCAAAGTTTGTCAAACTGTCCAGCAGATTTGTCTCCTTTCCCAAAAAACGTCCCGACAGCGACACCGACTCAGAAGAGATAATCGAATTCCGTCTTTTCAGCCTCCTCACTCAGCGCTGAGTGACGTTTGTTAACGAAGTCACTGATGGAGTTCATCAACGGTGTTGTTTGTCTGCTAAACAGCCTTTTTCATACATTATTAATTATCACTGAAATCAGACCACAGGAAGTGTGACAGAGAAGAACAGACAGGACCATTAGCCGACACATGCAGCTCCTAAAAAGCTCCGTCTTGCTTTGCACCTAAGAGGGAAAAAGGAAGAAGCAGAAGAAAGGAAATATTTAGCAGTTGGTTGGCATGGGCAAGAGCTCCTACATCTCCTTAGAGTCTCCTCACTTAGAGCTTTTGATCTTGATAGATTTTCTTTCCGAATATTATGTGGTCTTGGAGAGTCTTCAACCCCTCGAGGCTGACCTGAATTGAACCACGCTGGCATTGGTGCTGCCTGACTCTGAAAGCCAGAGAAATCCCTTCCCTGAATGGACTGGACTTCCAAAGAGAGAAGTTCTGAAAGGACTTTCTGAATGAGTTCTGTTCAGGCTTTTCTCACCAATCCGCTTCTTCAGGCTGAAACCTGAATACAGAAGTCTGGCAGGGAGGGACTCGCCGTTTGCCATCATCCTCAAATCACAGAAGTGGAACAGAAAGAAAAGCTTGAGTTTGACTAACTAGGTCCACGTTCCCTCATGGATGTCAGAATTAGAACAGATAATTTACCTTGTGCACTTAAGGTAGCTGCCACACTGAGACCGGCACTGAATGAAACTTGATTACAGTTATATACCCGATGGATTTTGTTTGGTGTAAGAACAGCTGCAACTGGAAACTGAAACATCCAAACAGCATATGGAAGGAAGTTTGGGAAGTAGTCGAACGGACAATATCATCCAGTTGCAGACCTGTGGTTCTGGTCCAACTTGTGTCACCTAAAGGCAACGAAAGTAACAGCTCCAATATATCCTTTACAGTGTCGCTGGAGACCAGTTAATGCTTAGAATGGAAACTGACAGATGAATTTATTCACAAAATATTCAAAAAGTGCAAATTTTTGAATATGCATTTTGATTTCAGTAACTAAATTCATGCTTTGATGGTCTGTTTTCTTTGTTGGTACAAAATAAAATGTAAAACTGTATAAAAACACAAAAAAACACAGTGAATCGAATAAAACTGCATCATCCAATTGGTGGTAGCTGTTCTTACTTTCATTGCCTGCAGGAGGCGCCGGCATGCATTCATCATTGTAGAACTGGTCCAACAAGAAGCACACAAGCAGAATCTGTGAATTCGTTTTATGAGTTGTTATTATGCAAAGTTAATAGAAAGTATTTCACACTTCTGCAAATGTAATTTATTTGCTCCTATTTGCTCGGCTTAACTGTGTCGAGTTCAGTTAACTGAGAGTTAGACGAGGTAAATTGCTGTTGTCGGGTGGAAACACTTGACGGTCATCATCATTTTTTCAGATTATCTGATGGATCTTGAAAGGGTTCCTTTAATCCTGAGGTTAAAGTAAGACTAGCGGTAAAACTTTGTCAAAGCTCGGAGGAAATATGTTTTATTTAAAACGTGAAAATCACCAAAAATGGAGAGCGGATGTTCACACGTGACAATGATGAAATGTGGAGAAATAATAGTAGAGGCCGGCATCACAGGTGCAGCTCAGCTGAAGAGACGGAGAGTGTTTTTCATTCCCATGCAGCCGGTGCAGGCAGGCGGACACTCTTTGACAAGCTTGTTTGTCAAGCCGAGTCTTGAACCGAATCGCTGAGGTAGAGATGTCTCCTGACGTGTCTGTCATGTCTGTGTGTCTGTCCCGTAGGTACGTCGGTGATGCAGGTGACGGCTACAGATGCTGACGACCCCACCTACGGCAACAGTGCCAGGCTGGTGTACAGCATACTGCAAGGACAGCCGTATTTCTCTGTGGAGCCTCAGACAGGTGAGGCCCCGGGGTCTACACACATCTGCACCACGAACTAATACAGTCAAACAAAGATAGAGACAAACATGGACGAAATCAATGTATTTAAAGCACGGTGTAGAAATCTTTGTCTCCAGTTTCAGAGTGTAATCCCACTGTGGTAACTATGTCCAGCTGTACTCGAGTATTTGAGTGAACCGGTTTCTTTCTGTGGTATTTTTACCTTCCACTCTTAATGTAAAAAGCTAAGAACTCTGTGCTGCAGGGATCATGTAACAGCGCGTCCTTTCCACTGAAATTGGTGAGGAAAGAGAAGGCAGTGCTGTAAAGAGAGGTCCCCAGAGGACATTCATCCTGGTCTCTGCTGAGCCCAGGCCTAATATTTGGGTTTGCATTAAAAGAAGAAATTGGATGTAAGGAGAGAGGTTAGGGCAAGACACTGAGCTGTGTTTGGGTCAGAGAGGGTGAAGACGAGCAGAAAAAGAGAAGTTAGGAGAGAGAAATTAGTTGTGAGTCCGTGGAAAGAGAGATTTTGGGCAGAGTAAATCTGGCTAATCAAACCAGTGTCGGGTATTTGACTGGCTCAAATCCATAGCTCACATTTCTAATTGGTTTGGAGATTATCAGCTTTTCATGCTGTCACACACACACACACACACACACACATTTGACATAATATGGCAGGCGAAAGCTTCAACTCCCAGACACTGCAGCTAGACATGTGGAGAAGGAACGAGGGAGCGAGAGGCAGCCGGTGATGAATTAAACAGATAGAAAAGATTACTAGAGCTTGAAATGGAGAAAAATAAGACGTCACACATGTTTAACTGGAGTTTTTATTAATGTGCACGATGACTGATGATGTGTTTTCTCACAAAATGAAATCTTGAAATAAATTACACCGACTCCGAGGAAAATAAATCATATTCAAAGTTTTTGCTTCTATTCTTCAAGCAAGGGTTTTTGATAGATCACGTAGATGTTACATGCCCACAAATACTTGTACACATGACAGATATTACATGATATTTATCCATGAGACTGACGTAGACACATTTACAAACTGGCTGTAATATTTCAGGGTCCAGTTTTGGCTGCAGCAGAGAAGAAAAGCTCATTTTTTTTAAATCTCTGGTTCCGTTCAGGTATAATCCGCACCGCCTTGCCGAACATGGACCGCGAGGCGCGTCAGGAGTACGACGTCGTCATCCAGGCCAAAGACATGGGCGGTCACATGGGCGGGCTGTCGGGTACCACCGAGGTTAAAATCACCCTCACGGACGTCAACGACAACCCTCCGAAGTTCCCACAGAGTGAGTCCAGATACCTCCTGTACATCCATCCAGCTGTTCCTCTCTCCTGCATGACATCTTCATCTGGTGTGACGTTTCCTTTAGAGGTGTCAAAGTGTCAGATCTTCCACCACGTGGCACGTCAGGCACATTACAGTGCGCTCTTACTATCTCTTTATGTAAGTCGCTGTAGGAGGCACAAAAGAACTTGAGAAATCAATTATTAAAGGTTCTTTAGCCCCCTGCAGTGTCCTCAGGCGTGTCTCTTTGGGAAATTTGTTGAATTACTGATTTGCTGAGCCGTAAAGATGAGTTATCGAGCTTGTAGACGATCAATCTATCTCTACATCCAACGTCCATCTTCTCTCCTCCACCCTATGGAGGTTTTTTCGGCCTCTCTGCCTCCACTCCTTCGCCTCCTCCCTGTAGCTCTGAGCAGACCAGCTCCTGGCAGAGATTTAGCAGAGTAGCTGCAGGAATGGATGGAAAAAAAGAAGAAGAAGGAGGAGGAGGAGAGGCGAGGGCTCAGGATTTAGCCCGTGGAGCAGCTGAATAAGCGAGAGAAGGGGGGAGAGACACGAGCAGAAGCAGCCAGGGAGGGAGGGAACGTAAAAGACTGTCGGATCCATCACTGCACGTCCTGTGTTTTCCAACAGGCTAAAATCTGATTCTGGAGGCCAACAGACAACAGAGAAACAATTCTGAGGGACTTTAAGTGAAGATTCAGCTTCACAGAGATAATAATGCTCAGTTCACCGACAGTCAGAGCTTTAATTTAACTATACCGAGGTGTAAGTAAGTAAGCAAAGCCTCTCTCTCTTGAATTGCATTCATGAAATGGCTACTGAATGTGCATTAAAGCAACATTAGAGCCCCCAGTTTCAGAGTAACACCACAGCTCCTGTTCTGGCATGACACCGGCTCCGCTCCCCGTCAGCATTCCCCCACACCCCGAGCCTGAAGGCATCTTCTTCTTCTTCTTCTTCCTAGTGGTCCAAAACGCCTGTGGTCCAAACACTAACACTCCCCCGGTGCTCTGAGCTCACAGTCCAGGCAGCCCGGCTAACAAACTGAGCTAACAGCAGCTACAGTTTACTTCACTGTCCATCAGGAAACTCTGTAAATCTCAGTTATGTAGAAAGGTTACACAAATCCAATGCTTTGATACTTCTTCTCTACCATGTTCAAGAAGTATGTGAATCACGGACATATTAACATTCCAGTGCTGTTTGCTCTGTTGCTTTGGTTAACGTAATTATAATGGAAAGCTTATGCAATAACATGCAAAGCACAGTTTGCTGCGAGCAGACGGTAAGGATGGCAAACACTTTTCTGCTCTCATCTCCAAAGCGGATATAAAACATTTAGAAAAAGGAACAAAATGCAGATTTTTTTATTACAAATGTCATCAGTCACGAGCGTTTCCAAAGTGCCACTTCGAAATATCAGCTGTGATACAAGACAACGCATCAAACAGCAATGTGCTGGGGTAGTGGGTACCCCTGTTTAAAAAACGCAAAGTGAAAGCAGTGCAAACACCTGCAGGAGAAGTCTCCCAGATGGTGTGAATGAGGACAGTGATTACTTATTTAGTAGCTGGGCAGAGAGAGAGAAATGTGAAAGAGGATAAACGAGGAACAGAAAAAACAGAGCGGAAGAAGAAAAGAGAAAAATAAAACAGATACGAAGAAATAAAAGCAGAACTGTTGAGTTTCCATTCAAGCTGTTATACTTCTTCTTTCACTCCGAGGCTCGATCTTTGGGTCTCGCACAGACTTTTTGTCCCTTTCGCTTCGTTATCGAGCAGCTTTAGTGAAAAAATCCATCACGGCACAGACAGACAAGAGGAAGAGGAAGAGGAAGAGGAAGGAAACCGACGGAGACAAATATCAAACGATTGTTGTTTAACACTCTGACTTCACGTGACAGAGATGACTTTGTTAAATACTGATCACATACGTCAGTAAAATCTTTTAGTCAGCTATCATGTTTCTGTTTGTCTTTTAGGATTGTTATTGCAGAACTGTCCAATTTCATCACCAAAAGTCTAGGAAAAGAATCCCTGACATGACTTGAAAAGATACTTACCGTCTGAAAGGTATTTCTGTCACCGCAGGGACGTTAAGTCCAACTTAAAACTTTATATTGAAGTTCTTCTATGGGCCTATGTGGAAATATGTCTATCAAACTAAATAAATTCAACTTTATCTTGAGAAGTAATGACACATTTCTATTTTTACAGAGAGTGGAAATTATTTCATCTTTGCTAGGTTCAGATTAAATGTACTGCAAGCAATTCTTAGCTTGTTACGGAACTTTTCAATTTAATACCGATTCCTCAAACTGCGAACCGCGAACACAAAGTATGATTTTTAAATGAAATACATTAAAGTCAGAATAAATGTGTTCTGAGTTTGTCGGATCAAAGAAGAAAGTGCTATTAAACAAAAAATATGGCACAAAGCTGTCAGAAGATGTGACTCTTAGCAATGAATGCATGAAACCATCACACCTCTGTTAGGAATGAACCAGCGTCCTCCTCAGAGGTTGGACACAGTGTAAAACATTTGAGAAACACTGCTCTATAAAACCTACAGAAACTAAATGAATAAACCTAAATAAATAAATCCGTCAGCGCCCAAAAGATTCGTAAAAAATTCATGAAATGAGGCGGTGGAAACATTTCCGCTTTTGTCCACACCAACAGAAAGTTGATGTTGACGTTGACGTGACCCTTTAAACGTTCAGGATCAATGTCGATAAATGAAGTGACGCAATGATCCCAAAGACTTCGTTTGATGGGAAGAATAACAGACGTCTCCTTTAAGAATCAGTTTAGCGCCGTTAAACCACGAAGCGAGACTCTGATGTGACGTCCACGCCCACCGCAGTCACATGAACGCACATCAGCTCGACGTGTGAACAAACAACTCTCCAGTCAAACGTTCGTCCTCATGGATGCTCGGAGAATGACTCGCCTGCCAAGTTTGAATTACTAATACCCCGAGCGGTAATAAATTATAAAGTAATATAAAGGATCATTGTTGTAATTACAGTAATCACATAAAAATTACTGATCTAAGAGATTGCGGTCGTTACGAGTTATATTTACGAGGCTCTTTATTGCCGTTTATATCTAAACTTTCTGCTTTTATGAGCTTCTCCTTCCAGTCGGACATCTGTGTGAACACAAATCTGTGTGGGAGCAACGGAAGCAACTAATGACTTTCTCAGATTGACTTTCTCATCGACGAGCTGCTAAAATAGGCCATCGTTCGCACAAAGGAAAGCAATATGGGTTTATTTACGAGTGCATGACTTTAATCTGTTAAACTCGACTGTAAACGTACGTCTCCGTTATATGTGGAGCGCTTCGTTTTCAGCCTGCAGCCAGGTATAGCAGAGCGCCTGTGTGTTCTGTCATGCAATGTTTAACTCAGCTGCCAGAAGCCATTGAAGTTTAAGCTACTTAGGAAAAGCAAGAATAGAACGACAGGAGAAGAGAGAGGGAGGGAAGAGGGCAAAGGGAGGGCAGGGAATGAAATGAAATGAGCTCCTCAGTCAGAACAGGAGGACAGAGAAACAGGGCGGAGGAGAGGTGAGGATGAATGGAGAGATTTGGAGACTGGAAGTGGAAAGAGGAGAAGCGAGAAGAGATGGGAGAGGGAGGGAAAGGCGCTCCCTGAAAAGAGGAGTTTAAAAAGCAGGGGACAGAGATGAAGAGGAAAGATGGAGAGGAAGGATTTGATGAGGATCGATGGAGGTGTGGAGCGAGGTGGAGGGCGGCAGCAGGGAATTGGGTTGGACGGATCGAGTCCTGTGAATCGCTCTCATGACCAAATGAATTTCATGTTTCACGGCGTTGCTACACCTGGACGAGTTGGATAAACATGCTAATAACGTTCAAACTGTAGGAGGAGGAGAAGATGGAGGAGGAGGGTGGAGAGAGGATGATGGACAGAGGGGAGATGAAGAGGGGAGGAAAGGGTTTTGGGGGCGAGTGGAAAGAGAAGGATAAAAGAGGAGAGAGAGCAGACATATGGTCCTACTGCTCTCATTCTGCAAGCCAGGTGTCTGCTCCCTCAGACACACACACACAAACACACCTGACACTATAGGGGATATTAATATCCTCTGGGCCATATGAGACAGATGGTATAGTTCATGTTAATCCCTCTCTGCCCTCCAAAACTGACCCTGCGTCAGATAGTAAACACAGTGGCAGCCAGCCAGGAATTCTCCACAGAGTGTTGAATACAAAAGCGAGCCGTGACCAGAAGTTGACACGCAACATCACCGAGCAGCCGACTGAAGCCAGCCAGATTCACCTCCTGTGTTTTTCCTCCTTCTCCTCCTCCCAGGTGTGTACCCCATGTCTGTATCGGAGGATAAAGTGCCGGGAGAGGAGGTGGGCCGCCTCAAGGCCAAAGACCCCGACCTCGGAGACAACGGGCTGGTGAACTACCGCATAATAGACGGAGACGGGATAGGCATGTTTGAGCTGAGCACCGACTCCGAGACCAGAGAGGCCGTTATTAAACTGAAGAAGGTAAGGAACGGTTACAATCAGCCAAAACACAGGCTACCATACACAGGCCTTACTTACCAATCGATTTCTAAATGCAAAGTAGGCGGCGAGAACGACCACTATCAAACATACGCCACATCCTGCAAGGAAGGCTGTTTGGTGCTGAGCAGCCGCCAGACTATGGCTGAAAATGTGACTATGGCGACAGCTGAAGCACCGTGACGCTGAGCGGAGTTGCAGATTTGGGTGATAATTCTCGGTAGGTTCGTCAGTACGAGTGAGGTCTTGTAGCAAAGGCAGGAAAGGTTTGTGGGTGGACAGGAAGGCGAGACAAGGACTGAATATCAGCTGAGGGAGCAGCAGTGGAGACGTTAGAATAGCTGCTGTTCCTCCGGTCATGAAGATTCAGCATACAGAACATTTGATTAGTCAAGAAAAGAGTTTATTGATCCCTGAGGGGATTCTCCGCAAACACTGGAGCAGTTAGCGGTGAGGAGCGCTGGTCAGGAGGAATCACTGATAGAGGCTGCTGCAACATTTAGCACGCATGGAAACCAATGCGTCACCAACCAGCACAGGCTGCACTTTTCCTTCAGACAAAGCAGTTTAGTGTTTGAGCCTCAGCCAGAACCACATTCTGCAGGAAGGAAGGAAGGCAGGAAGGAAGGAAGGAAGGAAGGAAGGAAGGAAGGAAGGACGACCTGCACAGTTTCTTATTATGTTTGATATGAACACTGACTGTGTGTGTGTGCTGTCATGCTTCCCGAGGCCAGAGAGCTCATCTTCTGCACTGTGACTGTAACCCACACTACACACACACACACACACCCACACACACACTATAACTATAGCTTTCAGTGATCCAGATCAGCACACACAATTACTTTCTCTCACTCCCTTTCTAATGCACACACACAGTAGCTGCAGGTCTGCAGGATTATGAGCCGTGGTGGGTCGCCTGTGTTTCCCTGCCGGGGCGTCTGACCTCCGAGTCTCTCGGTTAAAAAATAATGTCAGTCACAGTCGAGCTGTCGTCATTTCGGGGGTGGGAGATGAGATTGTAATGCCAAAAATCAGCCTCCTTCTTTTCTTTCGTTAAGTATTTTAGCTTCGTCAGACATTCAGCCCGCAGAATCGCACAAAGGGCGGCTCGCTTTCTCTCCATGTTCCAAACTGTGTCCTTATTTGGTGAAAGGCTTGGCATTCGAATGTGTAATTACAGTATGCAGTGTTTGAAAAAAGGGAATATGATGGCATTGGTGGTGAGCTCTGCGTGGCTTTTTCCTGCCCAGACAGCAATGACGTCGCTCAGAAGATCAGCCAGCCTTAAAAACCCACAGCTTGTTCTTTCGCCGGTGCTGTGGGAAACTCTCTGATATGCTCTGAATCGATCGATGCGAGTGTGTTTCATGCTTTTTCTCTCACAGCCGTCTGCATGAGCGATTCCTTTGGTGCTCCGAGCCAGAGCGTGGCATCGAGACAGCCGGGGTTAAGTAGGCTCGCTTCCACCGCCGGTGTCACCAGGACTTAGCAGGGAATAATAATGACGAGTAATGTTTCCTCTTTTCTCTGAGCACATACAAGCAAGGCAGTTAACCCACAGATCTGGAATGTTCTAAAAGAAAAAAGCACATGGGAGCAGTTCAAATGCTTTTCAGAGGAGGATGCTTAAAGAACGTGACAGCCCAATCAAAGTAATGAGAAATGATGGTGTGCATATGTTCAAGGCTTTGCTTGAGTTGTATTAAATGCATGTGCAAACACTCGACTCAGTGTGACAAAAACCTCATTGTAAAAACACTCACGCGTTCACGCCGACACTTCCCAGCGTAAAAGTTGAATGGTAACCTTTGTCTGCCTCGTCTCTGCGCAGTCGGAGGAGAGTTTATCGACTTTAACTCCCAGCAGCTCTCCGATGTTTGTCCAAACCTTCCACATTTTGAGGGTATCCTTCTAAAAAGGATGCTGTGGATCGTATAAGCTGCCTCTCAATCATGCTTTCTGGCAGGAAGCCCCGCTCTCTAAAGCCTTCCAGGCAAACTTGTCCCACATGCTCATGTTTACTGCTGACTAGTCTTGCATAGCCAGAACGTCTACAATTCATTTAATAAGGTTGGAGGTTGGAGTCTGCTTGCGTCAGCATGTTCGCACAGAGCAGGTAAGGACGTCTTCATTGGGAAAAGCTCAAACAATCTGACGTTTGCTTGTTCGCTCACTCACATTGCTGCTATCGAGGAAGGATCTTTACGTGTTTCCAGGCAGATAGGGAGGGACCGGGGCTGCCGGCTCCTGCAGACTGCATGTCGAAGCATCTTTAAGCAAGATACTGGAGCTCAACTTGTTCATCAGTGTGTGAATGCACAATGATCAGCTCCTTATACTTAAACTTACTAAATATTGTAATTTCCAGCAGCGACCAACTGCTATACACTGCAGCAAACACTATGAGCGAATGTCACACAACCTCTGAACCAGCAATGTCCAGTCTAACAACGAACACAGCGACAGAACCTCTGAACCGGCAGTGTCCAGTCTAACAGTGAACACAGCGACAGAACCTCTGAACCGGCAGTGTCCAGTCTAACAGTGAACACAGCGACAGAACCTCTGAACCAACAAGTCCGTGAACCACCTCACCTTGGTCTCAGAGGCTGTGCTCGAACTCGGTCCGTTGGGACATCAGAGGGAAAAGCAGCAAATATATGGTGAATAAATTCTGATCCGGTTCCACCAGAATCACTGAATATTGCCACTTAACTTCACAGAGTGTTTTTTACAGTGTGAGGTGAGGAGGACATTAAAATTTGATGAGCTGAAGTCAAACAATTTGTTACATTTGTGTAAGGCCACCGACGATCCCTGTTCATGGAGCCCCGTGTCTCTTAGAATAATAACTTAATAGCCTGCTGATTCCAAGTGTGTGTGTGTGTGTGTGTGTGTGTGTGTGTGTGTGTGTGTGTGTGTGTGTGTGTGTGTGTGCGCGTGCAGACAATGAGAGACGCTCACAACACACACTTGTGCTCCTCTCAGTCTGATTATAGTATCTCTGCTCGGATGTGTGTGTGTGTGTGTGTGTGTGTGTGTGTGTGTGTGTGTGTGTGTGTGTGTGTGTGTGTGTGTCTCTCTCAAAGCCTCTCAAGGGAAATCAACACACCTTTTGCCCCCTCAGGGCAGTGTCACACAAAATTAAAGGCCAAAAAAAAACACACACTCACACAAACATACACACACAAACACACATGGGCAGACTCGCACCTAAACACACTTTCACATCAGCATCATAGCCGCCGCTAATCTCTGTTCTCTCACAAACACACACACACACACACACACGGGGATGAGCTTTAATCAGCTATTCTCTTTCAACTGTGTCCTGACGAAAGCAGTCCACAGAATATTAAGGAGCTGTGTGAGTGTGTTAGAGAGAGAGAGAGAGTGAGGGGGGGAGGGAGGGGAGGCATTATTGTGAATATTATTATCTCACACTGATTACACAAAGAGGGAGAAGATGAAGAGAGATGGAGGGACAAAGAGAAAGAGATGAGGTGAAGGAGACAGAGGAACTGGGTCACATCCATCCTGTTCAGCTTTGTACCTGTCGTCAACATGTTACACACCTCCACCGACAGACCGCCACGGAGTCACATGATGCTCGGACTGACCGGCCCAATGAGCGTGGAACAATCAAACAAACAAACGAGCTTGCATGAGTCGCATGGAGACGGTTCAGATTAAAGAGCTGCTGCGAGCTGCTTTCAGAGGGTTTACCTGCAGAGGACGGAGGGCTGGACACGTGTTCAACAAAAAGGAAAGATGTAACGTTCCCTCCGCCTCCCGGATAATCTAAATATCTGCAAAGTGGATCAACGGCAGACCGAATGACGCTCTCTGTGACGACACCCGCTCTTAATGCTGCTCGAGGAGTTACAGTTTCCCAGCCTGCTTGGTCGTAACACCTTCTCTGGTATAATCTTCATGAACCTCGTTCAAATCAGTAGAAATCAGTGTTACATCACTGGGCGTCTTGGTAACCGGCCTAATCACTCGTTACCTCTGGTAAACCCTCGCACGGGCCTCATGAGGCCTCCCCTCCCACCGGGAGCTCATCAAGCGTCGGTAGCATGGAGATGAAAAGATCAGGCTTGCTCTTGGGAATGTTGCCAGCTCAACATCCACGTACTGTCTGAGGGGGAGCAGCAGTGGGGGAAAGTGGTCATTATCTGGGCATTGATACCCAACTGACTGTGATTATGGCTGTGACAGAGCAGTGAGTAAGTGCAAGTCACAGCCAAGTGCTGCTGGCAGTGCACAAGTCCTCATAATCATAGCAGAGAGCCTCTCTGGGGTGTTATAGCTTCTATACAATGACTGCCAACACGTTTGTTGACTTAAAGGTTTCCCCCTGCAGAGCTGTACGCTCTGTACACGGGAACAGAACAGTCAGGAGACGCAGGAAGATTCGTTAAGCGTGCATGCTGTTCAGCTGAGGATCATCTCACACACACACTCAAGTCAGTTCAATACCAAGGCCATTAAAAGTCAATGTGTTTTCTCCCAATATGGAGTAAGTGAATTGAAACCCAGTTCAATATGAGTGAATTGAATCTCCAGGCTTCACACCGGCCTGTGATATTGAAAACCCGTGTCAGGGATTTGAAACGTTTTCTTAATTGATCTGTTTCGATTAGAAAAACTGGAATAAAAGAAAACTTCAATCTTCCACCATGTGACCCAAAACACTTCATACGTCTTTTTATCACGCCGTGTCCCGAACTCACGATCTCATTAAAAACAGATCGGTGTTGATTTCATGTGATGAAACGATCAAATGATTCATCGAGGTCCCAGAATACTTTATGTATTATCGTGTAACACTGTGCAATGCAGATTATCTGGAGGTGAACGTCGGTCATCTGGGTGTGTTGCTGTGTAATAATAACACAGTTGGTAATAGCTGGACTTTTAATACATGCGATCACAAGGCTGTGTTCATTCATGTAGCAACAGCTCCCCCTAGCAGAAGACAAGGGTCCTGCACGTGTCTGCAGTGGATGTGCTCTGAGCTTCTTCAGCATTCAGATCAAATATTTATATATTTATATATATATTTCATCAAACCTTTAGGTTGGAGATAAACTGAGAAACTGATTGACTGACCTGCCTGCCCCTCTCTCTCTCTCAGCCTGTGGACTTTGAAACTAAGCGTTCGTACACCTTGAAGGTGGATGGATCCAACCCTCACGTTGACCCTCAGTTCCTCGCCTGGGGGCCCTATAAGGACGAAGCCACAATAAAGGTAAAACAATATAAATATATATATGCTTGTAAAACTATGCGAGCGTGCGCTTATGTGTGTTTATGTGAAGGTAAAGAGTGTGTGTGCGTGACGACGTAAATATTCCCTTGTGTGTGTGTGTAGATATCAGTGGAGGATGCAGACGAGCCGCCCGTGTTTGTAGCTCCCAGTTATACCTTTGAGGTAGAGGAGAACGCGCCCGAAGGCACCCTGGTGGGACGAGTCCACGCCAAGGACACTGATGTTGCCAACAATCCTGTCAGGTAACACAAACACACACTGTACACACACAAACACACACTGAACACACACAAACACACACTGTACACACACAAACACAGGCTTACAGCGGTGGGGGATTTGAATTTTCACACTCGTGTAAATTCCTGTACAACTTCGCCAAAAAAATATACTTTCAAATATCGTTCCTTCAGCTACACTGAACAAACAATTCGACTCAGAGCAGCGTGGCCACGCACAGAGATTATATATAAAGACTTTTCATCAGAATGCAGGATTACAAAAGAACAGCTCCTACTTCAAAAACAATCACTGGGTCTTTGAACGCAGCTTTGACTCGTCATCATGGAGTGAACGTTGTTGGCACAGATGACGTACAGACTGCTCCCCTAAAAGCTTTCACTGCGTTTCCCTGGAAAATGAAGGCTTAAATTTACAGCTCATACATGGACTGCTCGGATTTTTTCTTCTAATGTTTTTCCATCCATCCGTTTTCTTTCCGTTTATCCGGGGTCGGGTCGCGGTGGCAGCAGGTTTAGCACGCCGCTCCAGATGTCCTTCTCCACAGCAACACATTCCAGCTCCTCCTGGGAGATCCCGAGGCGTTCCCATGCCAGATGGGCTTATGTAGTTCTGGATCTGCCCAGGGGTCTCCTGCCAGTTGGATGAGCCCCAACACCTCCAAAGGAAGACGCCCAGGTGGCATCCTATTTAGATGCACAAACCACCTCAGCTGTCTCCTTTCGACGTGAAGAAACAGCAGCTCTACTCCGAGCTTCCTAACCACATCTCTGAAGCTGAGCTAATTATGGCCGCTCGTATCCGTGGTTTCATTCTTTCGATCACTACCCAGAGCTCTTGACCATTGGTGAGGGTTGGAACGTAGATGGACTGAGGCACAATCAGTAATACTTGAAGGTCGAAGAGGGCTTAAACTTTAAATTCTAGACTTATTGTCAGAGGTATAAAAGATAAAAACATGTTAAATTATCTCCACAATCATCGAACTGAACGCTCAGCATGATCACACCATCAAAACGATGCTATCTGATGTTTTATTACCAGACTGACATTTGTGTGTTGACTCTGCGTGCAGGTACATGATCCCTCGGTACACGGACGTGGAGCAGTTCTTCAGCGTCAACGCAGAAGACGGCATGATCACCACGACGAGACCTCTGGACAGAGAAACACAGGCCTGGCACAACATCTCTGTGTCAGCCACAGAGATAGGTACGTGTGTGTGTGTGTGTGTGTGTGTGTGTGTGTGGGTCATCATGAGCTAAAAAACCACTTCGACTGAGACTCATTATGCTTTTGCCTCCACGCTCCGGCGATCCCGTTGGAATGTGAAGTGACAGAGCGACCATGAGCCTGTCAGCGGCTGTTTACTCGACTTTATTTGCAGCCGTTTCAGGAGAACGGTTCGTTAAAGAGCTGGATTTGATCTGGGCTCCTGAAATGATGAACAGTGTGTACTGATATAGGATTGGAGAGAGAGACAAAGTCTGAGATGAACAAACAGATGGAAAAAATCCCAGACAGCCACCAGGCTGTACATTCTGCTGACATCCAGATCCCAACCTGTCATTCTGTGGTGCTGGATACACTCCATGACATCTTATGTACAAAATTTAAGTGGATTCAAGCTGCCTTTCATTTTTTTCTCCCTCCGGGTGGGACTAAAGTTAGCATTTCTGCTGTGGATGTCAGCAAAGAAGAAGCCTTAGCCTCGGTGAACTAATTATACATTCAGCTTCAGCCGGGAGGGGATTGCTTTTATGCAGATATTATTTTCGTTGAGTGATTCCAGCTCTCAGTGTGTGGTGTCGACGGCCGGTGGATGAAGCCGTGTGTCACGTCTTTGTGTCGTAACATTGGATCTGCCGGCTGCAGATAAACGCCGGAGTTATCTGATACGTGACCTCAGCTGTGGTCTGTGATTTAAACTTCTTCTGACTGCTTAATTGGACTCAGAAACAAAAATAATAATCTCACAAAATGAAAGAAAATAGGACGGCTGAATACAAACAGATGTTGACGCACCACTGCGACTATTTGCTTTAATTTAAAGAGAGCTGGTAGGTGGCACAAAGACTTTGACGCAGTGAGAAGTAAGTCAGTAAAAAAGCTCAACTTTTAACTATCCATCTGCGCCACAAACACTCAGAGAAACAGAGGGGAATGCCAGTTGACCCACAGGCCCCTCCAGAGATCTCTCTCCCCCGCTTTAAACCCCACAAACCCTCCAAGCCAGCGAGCCACAGTGGCCCCACCCTGGTATTCTGTGGTCGGCGCTCGAACTTGCAGAGCGCCGCGTGGTTTCCCTGTGGCGTGCTAGACGCCAGACGGCCCAGATGGAAACGGGCCCGCCGCCCACAAAGCTAGGACCATTGCAGGCTACACTAACCGCTTACAGGCCAAGGGAAGCTAAATAAATGCCTCGTAATGACAGGGTAGTGGAAAAATCATTCTGACTAGAATTGCAAATATGCAAGGCAGTGTAGACACGGGTGATTGCTTTATTCTTTTTTTAAAGATGAACGGATACGAAGAAAAATACACTCATCTCTGTCCGTGTTTTTCAGTTCATGTTCTGCATGGATCAGGAGTCCAGTTCCACCGTGAGACAGAAATCTGTCCTCAGTGTTTTTTCGTTTTAATTTCCAGCAGGCAGAAATGTGACGTTTGTCACTTCTGCATATCAAAGCTGAGTCTGTCTGGCTAAAAAACAAAAACTCATGTCTGTAATTTTTGCAAATCAAAATAACAAATGGCTGGCTGAGTGTCTGACTGACTGACAGGCAACGCTGGAAAATATTCAGAGTTCAGCTTTGTGTGTTCAGCCCATGAATGCAGACAGACGAGCAATCACACACATCCCAGCACAAATGACTTTCAGTCTGTAATGACTTTGACACTGTACGCAGGAGAATGCTGATGATTTTCCCCTGTGTGTGTGTGTGTGTGTGTGTGTGTGTGTGTGTGTAGGAGGCCACCACCAAGACACCAAAGTTCGTGTAAACATCAAAGTGAAAGACGTGAACGACAACCCGCCGGAGTTTGGGAACGACAGAGAGATCCACATGTGTGAATCTGTCCCCCTGGGGAAGGTACGTCTGACCGTGTGTGTGTGTCAGAGTGTGTGTTAGAGTGTGTGTCAGAGTGTGTGTTAGAGTGTGTACGTGTGCGTGCATGTGACTCGAGATATACAGTAAGTGTACGATTCAACTTTTCCCTGAGCTCTAGTGTTAAAAAAACAAACGGGAATAAATTGTAATATAGAATCGTGTACGTAAGAACGTACGTAAGAAAATGCATTGGGAGCACTGCTGCACAGGTAAATTACCTCAAATGCTTAAAAATGTGACACCAAAACCAGAAAGGCGTGGAAATAAACGGAAAACTACCATTCGACTGAATCAGAGAATAGCCAAAGTGGCAAAGACTCGGCTCCAGGGAGATCAAGGAAGGTCTAAAGTTACCTGTGAGTACTGTAACGATTAGAAGATGCTTATGTGAAGCGAAGCTATCGACAAGACGCCCCCGCAAAGTCCCGTTGTTGCAAAAACGACGTGTGCTGAAGCGGTTACGAACATTCCTCCAAACACTGAATTCAAGCTGAATTCACCGTGAAGCAGTGAAACATATTTATCACATGCCAGGGATCACGGACCAGTTTGGATCCATCAGAATACTTGAAGAGGTCATGTTGACTTATGTCGAAGAGGGTATGCCCTGAAAACGGGTGTTTGTAAGCGAGCAGACCAACAAGATTAACGTTATGGAGAGACCAGCCCAATCCACCGAACTTTAATCTGATAGAAAACTTCAAAAATGCCTCTGAGGCAACAGCAAGAAATGCAGAGGAATCCTGGCATGTAGTCCAGGATGGTCAGGGTGGGGGAATATGTATTCACAGGTGCCACAGGTTGGTTGCAGTTCTCAGAAACAGAGGTTATATTCCGATGGACACCTCCTCGCCCTGATGTTGACGCATGCGTGTCCTATGGGACGATAAACAGTGTCTCACATGGACTTCCTGTCTGATTCAGGTTATTGAAACAGTGAGCGCGACGGACAAAGACGAGATGTCCCACAGACAACACTTCACGTTCAGCCTGGCTCCAGAAGTCGCCAACAACCACAACTTCTCCCTCAAAGACAACAGAGGTAAGACGACCTCCAGAGGAGCTGCTTCTTTATTCCTTCTTCCAGCAGCCGTCCTCAGTGTTTCTTCTTCTGTGCTCTCTCTCTCTCCCCTCTTTCACTGAGATTAGATCAAAGCATAACCAGATGGAGGCGTACACTACCTTGTAGAAAGCAGCAGGTGCTCTGAATCACACACACACACACACACACACACACACACACACACACACGAGTCCTGCGGGCTGTATTAATTGCAGTGGGGTCTCTGTCCGTCTGTACATATATCTTAGGGGGCCGGCTGATTGAATTAAGTTCTGTGAGTGCTGGGAGAGAGACTGAGAGGAAGATAGAGCTCCAGCTGCAGGAGATTGAACATTAAAGTGAAAATGTGAATTATATGTTGAGCCGAGTTTCATGCAATCAACAGGGAGGGAGGTCTGGGATTCAAGGGGACCTGCTGGGTGCTGTAATAAAATCAGGAAGTCTATCTTTGACTCACTGGAGCAGCAGCAGAGAATCCCTGTGTGTGCACGAGCAGACGTTCACCACAACGTCACCACAATGTCACTACAACGTCACCACAACGTTCACCACAACGTTCACCACAACGTCACCAACACACAGTCACAATACCAAAAAACAAACAATAAAAGTTTGACTTTGAAAACAAAGGTGTCTAAAACTGTCTAAATCCTGGACGTAGTCTCCGTGACGTCCCCGCAGACTGTCTAAAACCTGGACGTAGTCTCTGTGACAGACAGCTGATCGATGGAGGGCAGAGTCAGATTCTGCTCCGAGCTCCGAGTTTATTACTTTTGTAAACGTTTGGGATTAAAAAGTGGATTTATCTTCTTAACCTGCAAGTAGAGGTGTAAACACACACACACACACACACACACACTTCATTTATATACTGAAATTTGGGAAGTTCTGAATTGTATCAAAAAACACTAATAGATAGACGGACAGATAAATAGGTAGGGGGTTCATCTCCACTCATGTCATCCCATCTGCCTGCAGACTCTCAGGTGCCACACACACACACACACACACACACACACACACACACACACCTGTCAGGGAGTTCTTGTGTTGGCAGGAGGCCGATAGCAACAGATGACATCAGAGAGAGCGTTGGGGTTTACCTCTGCTCTGTTTTCAGGTGACTTTTCTGTATCTCCTTTTCTTTCTGTTCTTTCCATTCACCTGCCATTCATTTGACCAGTGTGAGCTGTGTATGCTTCATGCTTCTCCACATTGTTAGTTTGTATATTTGTATTGAGGTGAGGCCTTGTTTGAACCCCACAGCAGCCAGGGTTATGGAAAGGGAACGGAGCCCCGACCCTGAAGGGGACTGGAGGTGCATGGTCCACCTTCATCCACCATTTGTGGTTGCAGGAGTGTTGGTACCTTAGAAACCCCAAATCACCTGGCAATATAAAATAAGATATGAAGGAGCTGAAAGCATCACAGCTCTCAGGGTAAAATGAAGGACTCGGCTCGTAATCAGATTGAAGCTGAGGGTTAATAAAGAGTGGTAGACCCCACAAGAACTTTATGTAAAGCTGTGATATCATTTTCCTCTCTGTGCAGTACTTCACCTTCCATATGCTTCACAGATCGCTCTGTAATGTGTTTTTAATGTAAATGTTAAAGACTGTTCACTCTGACGGAGCTCCGAGCCCGTCGTCTCTTCCTCTGCCTCCAATAAAGCTGACGTGACATCAGAAAACAATTGTTGGGATAGAGACAGAGCTAACCAGACCATGTCATAACAACAGCAACGCCGGCTTTTGATTACATTTCCTGGAGCCGCTTTTTAACACGAGTTTAATATCACCAACGTCACACCTCATTGCCTCTTGTACATGTGCGTGTGCAGTGATGAAGCTGAAGCTCTGATAAAAGTCTGAACACTTGTCTTTCCATCTGCTCCCTCTGCAGACAGCACAGCCAGCATCTACGTGCTCCGTAAGGGATTCAGCCGCGTGACGCAGGACGTTTACTTCCTTCCCATCGAGATCAACGACAACGGCTTCCCCGCCCTGAGCAGCACCAACACCCTGACCATCAGAGTCTGCTCCTGCGACAGTAAAAACAGCGTCCTCTCCTGTAACGTGGAGCCCTACGTCCTGCCGGCCGGTCTCAGCACCGGGGCGCTCATCGCTATACTGGCCTGTATCGTCATTCTGCTGGGTGAGGAGCTGAGAACATAAAAACAGGATGTAACAAAGATGTTCTACCTGCAGCTAGTGATGTATTTACAGAAACAGGCTGTCAGCTTGCTGCAATGAAACCAAACATGCCTGATATTTACTCAACGCTGATCCGGGGGAATCCAGTCCACCTACGTTAACGTCGTAATTGGAAATGCACTTGTTCATATCAGAGGTCCTGGAGTCAGGTGTGCATCAGCTGCTACACCGTCTCGGATAATCATTTAATTACTTTGTCGGATTTTTCCGCCTAACTATAAAAAAAGGAAAAAGGTTGCAGCTGGAGTTTACACTCCATCTGAACCACAGTACTAGAAAACTGAGAAGCTTTTCAGAAGCCTGCCATGTTGATAACCACCTGCAATTAAAATGGCATGTGTGTGTGTGTATAGCACAATACAATAATGATATTAATTAAACTGTCCAAGGTCTAATTACACTATCTCCCACAGTGCATACTAATTACCTAATGCTCGCTTTCCTCCTTATTCACGGAGATCGTGCGAGGGTAGTCATGTAATCACTACGTGCCAAACCATTTTTTTTAATTGTGTGTTTGTGTGTTCCTCTTCTGCAGCGATAGTGGTGTTGTTTGTCGCGCTGAGGCGTCAGAAGAAGGAGCCGCTGATCGTGTTCGAGGAGGAGGACATCAGGGAGAACATCATCACCTATGACGACGAGGGAGGCGGCGAGGAGGACACGGAAGCGTTCGACATCGCTACGCTGCAGGTATGAAGATGTTCTCATCTTCTACAACTTGTGAAAGTCTCGTTACAGCCTCGTCTGTTACATTTTAAAGCATGGTCCTCTCTTTCTAATCGTTCAGAACCCAGACGGTGCCAACGGTTTCCTGCCAAGAAAGGACATCAAACCAGAGCTCCAGTATCCCATCAGGCCCGGCAGCGGCCGCCCCGCAGCCAACAGCGTCGACGTTGACGACTTCATTAAGACTCGAATCGCAGAGGCCGACAGCGACCCGACCGCACCTCCTTACGACTCCATCCAGATCTACGGATACGAAGGCAGAGGATCATTGGCTGGGTCATTGAGTTCCCTCGAGTCTGTCACAACAGAGTCTGACTTGGATTATGACTATCTGCAGAGTTGGGGGCCGAGGTTTAAGAAGCTGGCAGATTTGTACGGGACCAAAGACTGCTCCATCCACGATGGGGACGACGGTGAAGACTCTTAACAGTGGTCTTACTGAGTGGACGCCCCCCGATTTCTGATTTATTGATTCCACGAGGATTCGTTAACTGAGGGTTAACGCTCCTCAACACCTTATTGTTACCACCTGATCAGTTCATGCCAATTTGTCGACGGACGTTAACAGCTCTGCCTCCCGTGGCGCCTCCCTGGTCCTCCAAGATGATTTGTTAATGAACACATAATGAACGCTTGGACTCAAAACGCTCCCAGCTTTTCCCCAAATCTCTCCTGTTCCCGTCTCCCACGTCTCTTTCCCGCTCTCTTTCTACAGACTGAGCATCGCCGGGCTGGGAGATTTGTTACGTCACCAGTTTGTCGGTTTGAAAGTAAATTGTTGAGGGGAAAAAAAATGTTGCTGTATGATCAAAATGACTTGCTTATAGCTAACTGTTTAGTTTATTAGAGGTTCTATATACTTTGTGGACTGGATTCACGTACTTCCTCTGCGGTTCCTGAGAGAAATGGGGGTAATATTTCCCTTTAGTTCTCTTTGTGGTGTGAAAGGACACAGAAAGAGAGGAAGAGAGAGACGAAAGCAAACCGAAAGAGAAAGTTGGTATGGGATTCAGCAACCGCCTGATGTTACGAACGAGAAATAAAAAGGTGATGAAGATTGTGTCGTAGGATCGAACAGTTGAAACAAAACTTTTTTTAAAAAATTCGCTGTTGTGTGTGCGTGCAGAATTCAGCCGGTCCTGTTGGTTTAGAAAGCGTGACAGACTCTGGGTTGTTGATACTCTGAAGGAGCTCGCAGCGTCTTCACAGTATGGTGGCCTTATAATAAATTAACAACAACTCCAGAGGTGAACACAACACGTGGAAACGGTAGAGACCGCTAGCTTCAGTAGCTACACACACATGGACTGAGTATCTGTGAACAAGCTCCATGAATACTTCTGTTTCTGTTTCCGACTCCCAAAAAGACTCAATTTGAAAACTGTGGATGATTCTTTGTTTTTCATTCGTCACTGCAGAGAAGACGTGAGAAAAGAAAAGTTGCCCTTCTTCCTCGCCCACCCTCCCCCCGTGTCCCTCCCATCAACAATCACTTCCCATATACCGAGTCCACCAATGAACGATCACTTCCGTCATTCAGAGTCCACCAATGATGATCAATCACGATGAGTAAAAACCTGTGAGCTCTAAAAATCGCCTTAAACTTAACGGACACTCTTGCAAACGCAGTGCATTCTCTTTTTTTTTTTTTTTTTTTTTTTTTTTTTTTTCTTTTTTGTAACTTGAAGTATATTCAGAAAGCAAACTATTCTCCATGTTAGGTATGTACAGAGCAAAAACGTGTGCAGACGTGTGATATATCACTTTGAGGATCCAACTTGCGCCTCGTGCACTCTTTTAAAACAGGATGTTGTTGCTGTTTCTGCCGGCGCGCTAAATGTCGACCCGGGAAAACGCGCGTTGTGTTTCCGTTTTCCACGACACTCCAGCTGACGTTGGCGGCGTGGGCGGCGGCGACGCCTGTTGTATCAACACGCGTCGCTATGGAAACATAAAAAATGTGCACATTGGAAAATAACACAAGGTGTGTTTTCTGAGCCGCATATACGAAGAGGCGGAAAGCAGAACATCCTTTTTAAGCGTGCAGATTCTTGTTCAATCTCTTTTTTAATGTTATTATATTATTATGATTATTATTGTTGTTTTTTATTATTATTATTATCATTATTATGACAATAATTGTTCTTTCTTTGGCTGCAGCTACACAGGAACAAATTCATGTTTAACTCTTTGCAGCTCTTACGGGTGTCTGAACTATTTTTGGGCAGCGATAAGAAACGTACTGCCAGAAGTTAAATGTAAGTTTTTGTTTTGAAGCTTGTGTGAACACAACCTCTCATTTTCTTTTGTTTCTGTTTCTTTTTTTATTTTCATGATTTGGCGTTTCTTCGTTCTTTCTCCCTGTTCAAGAGGAAAACTAGCAATCTGTGTTTGTTGCAGTGAGAGAACGCCTCGTTTTTATTCTCTGTCAAGTTTTATGGTACCGATTTGTACAATTTTAAAAGTTCTTATTTTAGTATACATGCAGAATATTCCAGTATTACAACAAAAAACATGTTAAGAAGATAAGATTAAAAAAAAAAAATGTTACAGCATCACACTTATATTTTCTGAACATTGTACTGTTGCTTTACTATGTGCTTCAATCTCCGAAGCGAAAAAAAACTTTGAAATAAATGCTCTTTTTATAAAACGATACGACACCGTGTGTGGGAATAAACTTTGTGTCAGCTTCAGGTACTTCACTGCGTACATTTATACTCAAAGGATACCGAGCTGGACAGAACGAAATCACAAGACCGTGCGGGAATGCATCCTATGAGGAACTCCCGGCATCTACAGCACGAGACGAGGGTGTGATTTAACGCTCGGAAACAACAATGGTGGTTAAAGAGGTTCACACAGATGCAGCTAGCACCAGTAGTTTAAGAAGTGAAGAGTATCTCTTCATTAAAGAAGAGAAAAGATGTTCTCACTCTTCTTGACTGTGTTATGTGGTTCAGATTGGTTGAAGTTCGCCTGTGACGGTTCATCCAGTTATCTGCAACTTCCCAGATGGTTCTGGGTAACAAACCACTCAGGGAAGCAGTGACAGTCAGGTGTACCCTGAGCAGTAAATATGGGAATGTTAACCCAATAAAATATTCACCTGTGGACCAGGTTCAATCAAGTATTCATGACTTCCACACTGGAAGAAGAAAAGCTGAAGCTACCAGTCTGAGTACGTGCTTTGTAATGCGTGAGCGCAATCCCACTGTGTAACTATGTTCAGCTGTACTCGAGTATTTCTTCTGATTACATTACTTCTGATCAGCCAGGTCCCCAGCAGCAGCTGATATCACTGACTAGTCCAACAGCAGTCAACGTTTCACCAAAATCAGGTGTCAGGCCAACGTGGTGCAGAGTGGAAATGAATCAACATGATTTGAAGTCTGTGAGTTTATGAGAAAAAAAAGTCACATAATGCTGCTTTTGAAAAGAAATTTAAACTTTCAGTCACGTCCGTCATAATGAAATGTCATGAGCAAACACAAAGTACACACACACACACACACACACACACACAGACAGATTTTATTCAGTCACTCCCAGGGGAGCATCGCAGAGAAAGGTCGGGCTGTGCCGTGAATCAACAACAAAAGAGGTGATATAGAAACAGACACAAAGAAAGAGAGGGAGGGATGGTGCATCACATCAGACCACGTTATACTGCTGAGAGATTTGAGTATTCTAATGTGCGAGCATGTGAGAATGTGACGCCTTACTAATTTTCTCATCCAGAATGAATTAAAGTATTTTGTGGAATTAAAAGCAGAACACAGCCTTCACAGTGAAGTCTGTAAAAACCTTCAATGACAAGTGAAAAATGCTCCACACAATCTCCCAAAGCCCAAATTTACATAATCAAGTTGCTTATTTTGTCTGACACACAGTCCAAAACCAGAAGATATTAAAAAAGCAAACAGTAACATTTATTTTCAGCTCGAGAAGAGGAAAATTCAAAACTATGCTGAGACAATGTAATGTAATAATACTGCACATGAACTGACAAAATATGAGAGATGTAAGGAGTGAAGAAAGATCGAGAGCAAAGGATGAAAAGGAGTAATCATTCGTGCCACCTGCTAACCGTGGTCCCACTGGGGGACAGCGAGGTGGAGGAGGGAGAGCTGAACTCCTGCACCTGACTGAAGATGTTCTGCCCAGTCCCACTGGGAGACAGAGAGAAGAGACAGAGGAGAAATCGAAGGAGGATCAATCGGAAAAAGACGAAGGCAAAGTGAACTATTGTTTGTGCCAGCTCGAGGTGAGAGAGGGGAAGGAAGGAGGACAGAGGAGACAGAGAGGAGACAGGATGCGTGAAGGAATGAAAGCAGAGGAGGACGAGAAGGGACGTGAACTTTTGCACCCGTCTGTGCAAACTTAGCATCTCCACCTGGGAGGAGGACACATGCCAAGACAAGGACAATCAAGTCTGGTTAACAGCTAATGGGCCAGGCTGTTACACCAAATACTGTCTTTGTAGTTTCAAGTGTGGCTTCGAAGTTTCCCTGATGCTACCTAAACATGGATATCACACTTAATATGTGATGCAGGCAGGATACTTTACAGTTTAACAATCTGATATAATAGATATATAATAGACTTATCTCTGGAGAAAAAAACACACAGTATATGCAGATACAGATATATCTAATATATATGGTGATAAACTAAAGTTCACTGTATATCCCAACTGTATGTACCAACACAGAAGGTACTACACTGTAAATAAACAGTAAGACTGTCATATTACAGTCAAAACCTTTATTCATTCACCTTATATTTATACTGAATAATGTAGTATTTTATATTAGAGACTGTTAATTATACAGTAAAACAACGTAATGTGTTTTACTGTCATTGTTTGGCAGTTTTTCACAATAAAATCTACAGATATATTAAAATATGGAATGAAACACCAACCTTAAATGAAAATCTTTTTACCATAATATTAGAAAAAGTTATATTTATCACAGTAAAATCCTGCCAGTTTTGGGGGGCGTTACCATAAAAACAACAGTTTTCTGCAGCCTCTGATACATGTTTGATACCTCGACACTCATTTCTTTTAGGTAGACTTCAGTCTGATTGGCCTCTCTGGTACTGTTTATAATTGTTTCAAATCTTATCGGAATTTTAAGTATGTGTGAATGTTCATTGAAAAGCTATAAAATATGTTGTGGTGTTCCTCAAGGTTCAATGTTAGGTCCTCGCCCGGTGCCACTTGGAATAAATATTCATATCTATGCTGATGACTATCTACTGTATTTATACATTTTAACATGTTTTTTACTTGTATTTGACTTTGTTTATCTATTTATTTATTATATTTATTATTTATTTATATTTTGTTTTAGTTACCTTGCCAAATTATTGTATTTGCTATACAAATAAAGTCTTGATTAATTGACTAATAGTTCCTCAACTCAAAATGAAAAATGATCATGATCATTCTGGATTTTCAAATTTAAGGAAGTAAAATAAGCGTTCTAACTATGTTCTCCACCCGCGTTTCTTTCTCTCACCTTCTGTGTGCAGGTTATTTTTGACACTGAGTGTGTCCTATTCTCCTTATTTAAATCCTTAAATACCTAAACTCCATTCAGGTCCACAGAATCTCATTAAAAGAGAGACAGAGTTTTTGTGTGTGACATACAGAGACTTCATTAGTATTCATGTCAAAAATGGACAATGTGGCGGTTTGGGCCTCATGTGAAGAACAAGCTGCTGTTTTGTCTCCGTGGTGATTCCAGTGTGTGTGTGTGTGTGTGTGTGTGTGTGTGTGTGTGTGTGTGTTTGTGTGTTTTGTTAGGTGAGGTTGCATCTCGTCCTTAAAGTTGGCCTGATACAAACCATGAGTAATAAAGTAGTAAAATGCCCTGAAGGCTTCAAATATCCAAAAAACAAACAAAAACAAAATGAATTGACTTAGATCAGTTTCCAATGTTTTCTGTTAAGAGATCCCCTGACACATTTTATGGATATTTATTATCATATCTGATATATCTGAGCCTCACGACCGCCTGTGAAGCTTTGCGAGTCCGATTGTGGCTCAGGCGCCTCAGATTGGGAAGCAGTGAGTTAGATCATGGCCACGGTAATAAACATGCCAAATGGTGATCAGTGCTGAGATGCAAATCCACAGTCACACAAACAGATGTGACACGTTAATGAGATGTAATGAACGAGTCAAAATCAATACCGCTGTGGGAGATGTGCCACAGTTTGACAGATTCACTGTATGTCACGGTGAAACATAGACCGGCTAACCGTGAGCACGGCACTTCATATGTTTAAGTGTCCTGTGATTAGCCCCAGCAGACAGACATGTTTGTTCCTCATGTGTGTTTGTTGTCAATTTCATATGTAAATAGGGACGTGCCACCCCCGGGACATGATTGGTGGAGCCCTAGCTTGTGATTGGCTGCAGCTGCAAACCACCTGATACATAAGGAGCCAAGTTGGCGGCCATCAGGAGGACAACCAGCACAACCCTTTGAGACTGGAAGTAGTCTTTGTTTGAAGAGCAGGGATGGACCACCATTTTTAATTGATCTTGTTTTCTCCTGTTTCGTTCCTTATGGAGGTCAGTCTATTGTCATTTGTTTTCTGAGGTAAGGGATTTATTTTCCAGCTTTGGCCTTGGTCCACCCTGAAGTTAATTATTACATTACATTACATTACATTGCATTTAGCAGACGCTTTTATCCAAAGCGACTTACAGTTAATACCGTTTAATTATAGTTGTTTGATCCCTGAGTCTTGTAAATAAATAATTTTCTTTTCTATAAACCTTGTTGTACGTGGCTACTTGGGACTCGGGGAAGATGGGGCCCTTTCTAGTTTATGATCTAGGCACCTCTAGACTGGGACGTAACTCATGTGCAGGGAAGCTTATTATCAGGGTCCAGCTGTAGAGGGGGACAAATGTTTGGTAGTGTTGTAGAGGAGGTCCTCTCTGAAGAGCTGGAGGTCTTCAGGAGGTTTGTGAAGGTAGAGAGGGACGCCCCTGGGGAACGGGGAACAACAGACGAGAAAAGTTTGGACTGTCGTTCATTGGAGGAGGTAACATATGTCTGTGTGAGGACGTCAACATTAATGGTTTGAATTTAATGCAGTGGAGCTCGATGAGAATACTTCATTACCAGGTGCATATGTGATCATGTTAGTATCCCTGCTGTTTTATATCTGACATCAACACGTTTGATTACATTCAAACAAGAAACTTTTTCTGATCCTGATGAAGGAATTGCTCGTATTTAATTGTCAGTTTTGTGTGTGTGTGTGTGTGTGTGTGTGTGTGATGTGTGATGAAAAAGTAATCCAAAGACTACGTGACAAATCACTTCCCCTGGGAGGAATAATTGCCATTTGGAGTTGAAGCTTAACAGCGTCTGTGTTGTTGTTCAGTTTGTTTCCTTTCTGCTATAATACCTTGTGCACTTGAGCATTGTGGGAAGAAACAGAGAAAGGCATGAGTCAGCAGTTTGAGAGACAGCAGACTGGGAGAAGAAAAGTCATTTGAAGTCGAACTCTTCAGCCTCAAACAAATCAGTTTCCAATTTCTACATTTAAAACTTCCCGGCTGAGCTTGAGGCCGACACGAGTAGATTTAGTTTCAGCCGAGGATCAAACGCAACGCGCAGAAATCTGATGGAATCGCGTTTGATTCATGTCGAGTCATAATTTGTAGCTTAACCAAAGAGAAAGCGTCGGTCTGACCTGCACTAATGTTCTATTAATACACAATCATCAAGGCTAAACAGTGCTGCAGATATGTGTTATCTGAGTCACCAGCTTCAAGCAGCCGCTGCCTTTTTATTTATTATTTTATTTATTTTTTGATATTTCTGTATCTGACAACCCTCCTGCTTTATCTCCGTTTGTTTTCTACTTTCTATCTGACTCACACTCGTCTTTTTTTTTCCCCGTCTCTCGCCGTCCGTGTCTCTCTTCACTTCTCTGTTAAGATAATTACAGTTCATTCTGTGTCAGTGTGTAGGGGGATCCCAGGCTGGCTGAAGCCTGATTAGTTTTTAATCATGAAGTGGCACTTGAGTAAACAGGGAAATATTCTCCTCGTCACTCCAGAGAGGAGAGACGTGTGCGCGAAAATAGTTTGTGTACAAGCCCGATGCTGGATGGATGGATGTCCTTGGGTGCACTGCAAACAGACAGACAGTAAGTTAATTAACCAGTCACGCAGCCAGTCGGTAATGCAGTTATTCATCCGGTTTGCCAGTGACTCTGTAAGTTGGTTAGATTCACGGGGAATGTGTTTTTGTATCAGCTGGATGTCCTTGAGTGAACCGCACCCCGTGCACACGCTAAATGAACCCATCTGCGAGTTAATTAGTGAAACAGAAAGTTAGTCAGACGATCCTGCACGGAGCAGGTCAGCTGCTTTGTCTGTCAGTCAGTCGTTGGGTTTGGCAGATCCGCTCATCTTTCAGCGTGAACCTTAAAATAACAGATGGTAGAACGAGGTGGTCGAATCTGACACAATCCAAAAAACCACAAGCCGTGTCATTATTACATCACACGGAGAAAACAACATTCAAACTTTTCAGATGTGTTGTGATCTCCTCATAAAGACGTCTTTGATTTATAGTCAGACTTCTTCAGTCATGACAAATACGCTTTTTAAACACAACGCACACGGTAACTGGAAAACTGCAGACGTGCCTTTACTTTGAAATCTCAAGCTGAAAAGAGGTATTAGAACGTTTTTGTCAACAAAAATCTGTTTTCAGAAGGAAAAGAGGAACATTTGAAAAAAAGAAGATGAATGAAAAAATGTATTACAACTTTCGTCTGCGAATAAAATCCAAATAATAACGTGAAAGACGGACAAATTAAGACTCTGTGAAATCACGCACACTGATGTTTATGGACTTACAATCCACCGAGAATCAGATGAGGAGAGACAAAAAGCTGACGAGCTATGAAAAGATGCATCTCAACATGCCAACGTTTATATAAAATGTTTGACAGCATCTAAAGTTATTAAAAAACAGATCTCCAGGCAGAACGATCCACTGACAGCTCGTAGACAAGGTGAGCAGATTAAGGTAGTAAACACTAAAATAAGGTGGAAAATTAAATGGAATTAAAATAGTGACATGAGAAATAAAATATAATACCGACTGCAGTCTCAGTTATTCTGTGGATAAATTTTCTATTTTGTGCACCAAGGACTGTAATCAAAGATTATCCAGCTGAAAGTTAGAAATTATAATATTGGGACAAGCTTAAAATGGTCTCAGCGCACAAGAACGACGCCTGAAACCATCGTAAGGAGAAGGCGACATAACGAGACGCGACACACTGGACCTTTAAGGTGCATACGGACCTTTGTTTCACGCCATGCTCCCTGTCCTTCTCTTCAGGTTGTCAGATAAAGGCGACTAAAACAAACAGGAATTGATGACACTGATGAACAGTTGCTTCCTTTCTTTCGTATCGGCAATAAAAACCTCAGATGTGCAAAAGTAAAGTGATGTTGTGTTTCGTCAGTGGTGACAACACAAACCGGGCCAGAGTAGAGCAGCTGAGGAGGACCATGAATCACAGGGGTGATGGTTCGATGCGTCTTTGGGCTTCATTATTCTTTTGTCAAGTTTGTGAACGTTGGTTTTTATTACTTCACAGCTAACTATTTCCCCGATTACTCGACGATCACATTTCCAACCAAAGAGACACTTTGTCTTTGCAAAGTCCCGTCCTCGAAGGCAGCTCTGGTTGTTTCATAAATTGGTTGAAAGTGTTTGTTGATAATGACGTTGGCTGTGGATACTGTCAGACATGCCCTCAGGTGGGAAACTTTTTTCCATTCACAAGGATCAACACAGCAGCCATCTCTGGCCCGACCACTGCAGCGGCTAAACCTCAGCTGTGCGGCGCACCTGCTCTGCATGTCCTGGGGAAATATGAGGGGGAACAAAAAAAAAAATTGAGGTTTTCATGCAATTTCAGAGAAATTGAAGGTTGTGTTGACAATTAGTTGAGATAAAAGCTTAGCACTGTTTGAAAGCGCCAGCTCGACTATTATGAGAATCTGGCTTGGTTCTGAAAGCTGTGTCATGGGAAGATTAAATGGGTCCCCGAATGATTGAGGACAAATTGGTATTCAGGCCTACTGGCAGAATTTAAATGCCTCTCCAAATGGTGCAGTGTGCCGGAGAATCCCTGTTTGTAAAATAAATGCTCCAAACACTGTTTTTACACCGCGCACCCCCTCAGAAAATATCAGATGTCACAGAAAGGGTCAATGTATCAATATTTCCCATTTGAGGAAGTTTCATTTGACCACTTTCTATCTTGCCATCATATTTCAGCTCTTAGAGCATCAGCCAAACATCATCCAGGTCCCCATCAGCAGCTGATCTCACTGCCTAGTCCAGCAGCAGTCAGCCCAGCTCGGCGTCTGTCTTTCAGCCTTTTATTTCACCAAGCTCTCACCAACCACTAAAAGTCAGTCCCACATTTACTCTTGTCCGGCGGCTTCTTGCTCGCTCACTCTCTCCTTTTCTCTTCTTAGCTTCCTCCGTCAGCGTCCTCTTCACTCTCTTCTCCTCTGCCATCATGTCCATAGAGGCTGCTGAGCCTGGTTACCTCCTCTTCTTCTTCCTGGTAGTCCATAACGCCTGTTGGTACAAACACTCAGTCCGTCAGCTTGGCGGTGAGCTCAGAGCGACGGGTACCCGTCGCTCTGAGCTAACCACCAAGCTGACGGACTGAGCTAACAGCAGCTACAGCTGTCAGCAGTTTACTTCACTGTCCATCATAAACTCTGTAAATCACAGAGAGTTGAGGCGGAGCAGCCGGAGGACATCAGAGGGAAAACCAGAAAACATTTTCTCCATAAAATGTTGGTTGACTGATGGCTTCCTCCATCAGCGTCCTCTTCACTCTCTTCTCCTCTGCCATCATGTCCATAGAGCCTGGATACATTGCCCAGCTCCTGTTCTGGCACGACACTGGCTCAACATTCCCCTAAAAAACCTCCTCCTCTTCCCCGCGATCAAAAACACGATGCATGGTGCTTTTAGCGCTAAATTAATTTAATTTTTTTAATGAGACATTCCTTTAAATACCACAAGAGGGAGGCTCACCATAGTCTGAGAACTACTGGATTAAAAAATACCAAAGCAACGTGACACAATGTCGATTTGCAGGATTCAGTTCACCAAACAGGAGCTCTCATTCCATTGGACAGTTACTGAGTTCTCCAGATCTCCACCCTCCACTTCTTTACGTCCATCCATCAAACAAAGCCTCATATATAGATCCATGTCTGGAGGTCATTGTCTCCCTAGTTGCACAAGCATGGTAAGGGTGAATATGTCACTTTATCATGCACACACGCACACACACACACACACACAGAAGTGAAAGCAGGTTGACCTCTGAGCTCGAGAGAGGGCACCTTCACACACGAGAGACAACGAGAAAAACTCAACAACATGTGTGTGTGTGTGTGTGTGTGTGTGTGTGTGTGTGTGTGTGTGTGTGTGTGTGTGTGTGTGTGTGTGTTTGAAAGGGAGGGACAGCCTGTGTGTGTCAGTGAGCGAAGGTTATGTAAAAGCAATCAGTGGTCTGTTTAATATTTCAGAAAGAGAGCTCGCTCATTTCCATAATCATCATCTCTCTTCCCCTGATCCCCCACAATGCTCTGCAGCAGAGCCAGTGAAACAAGTCTGTGCGGAGGGAATCCAGCGAGACCACGTTCCTCCGGTTCTCGTAATCCTCCGGGGTTAGACTTGTTTGTTGCTCAGTCACGAGGAGTCAACAGTCAGAATAAAACAGAGCAAACACGGCGAAGATCAATTCTCAGACTTAAAAATTTAACAAGTGTTCTGCAGTTCTTTGAGATTCAAGGACGTTTTTGTTTTGAGGAGTCCTTCAGGTACTTGTTCATTATTTTCATGCTGCTGTAACAAACCAACAAAGTGATGGAGACCGGCTATGAACCAACACCTGACTGTGGCAACTCCAACCATGCTAGTCCAAGAGCAATCAAGACCACATGGCAGCAGCACGTTCTTTATTTTTAAATGTATTATTATGCATGTTCCAGAATATACTTTGGCTTTGTAGATGATTGGATCAGTTTGTCGCACCTGCATGACGTCTCTGTTTGTGCACAGCTTAATCGCTCGACATGCAGGAGTTTGCACAAAGATAACAAGAGGTGTGCACAGAGTTTATTCTCCTCTTTCTCACATAGTTCAGCTCACAAATTGCCTTCCTGTCTCCTCAGGAATGAAACTACCGCCTCTCTCTCTCCATTCAATGTGACTTCTATCATCCCATCACACATCAGCACAGGTGACAGGTCTGTAACCAAAAAAAATAAAAAAGTTTTGTTCATACTATTATTGGATTTTGATTGCGATAAGAATATCTCGGTACTGTGGTCTGTGGACTAGCTTGCCATAATGGAAGGAAGAGGAAATGTGCACACACACAGGGCAGAGCACATTCAGCCAAAACTGTGTTGGCCAAACGAGGGCACACGGCAACGATCTGTGCAATTTAGAACAACACACTGAAAAGTATGTCTGTCTGTGTCACCTGCTAAATCTGCATGTTAAAATGAAAACGTGCAATCCATGGAGCCAGAGCCGGTCTGTCTATTAATCTGAGAAATGACTGGACCAACAAGCCGAGTCTCTCATCCGACTGGAACAAGTCGCACCTCTGATGTTTCATTTGCCAAATCCCAAAAACTCTCTGATTGGACCGAGTAAAAATCAGTTTGATCTGATTGAATCCATTATGAAACTCTAGCTGCGTGACTGGTTTGCACCCAAACCCATCAGATCAGCGACTGTGCCCAAAGAGAAGCGTCTCCATCGGATGGATCGGGGCCTGAGCGAACGCCTGTGCACCATCACGGTGACACGCGACACTGATTCTGACATAAAAGACGATATTACAGCCATTTGAGATGCGACAAAAATGTTTAAAAAAAAAAAACGCAGGAGAAGTTAGAAAGAGGGCACGGGGAAGAGAGACAGTGGAGATGAATCCCCCTCCATTTAGCATCAACTGAACCCGCTCATATTTAATGCATTTTTAATGAACTGATCTTTCATTGCAAATCTAAAGCTAATTTGGTGTGTTATGAATCCTCTTTGCTGGTTAGCCAACGTGCTAAAGCTGACGGTTGCTGTGAAGTGTGTGTGTGTGTGCGTGCTGCAGTGATATATATATATGTGTGTGTGTGTGTGTGTGTTTCTCTGTGGGTGTCTGTGGGCACGACAGTTGTTTTGCTGTGTGTGTGTGTATTTGTGCGGCTCACAGATGGGTTGGATATGCAGAGTGGGCACAGAGAGGCTGGCTGAGCTACAAGCCATATCAGCCAATAGCGTCATTACTCACAATTAGACCCTAAACAGATTAAAGAATAGGGTGACAAGCAGCCAGCCAGGCAGTCACATAGAAAGAAAGAAATGGTATCATTACCGGGCCTTGTTCATTTCTTGTGCGTTGTTGCTTCGATCTGAATCCGGCTCCGTGCACTGTGTGTTCACTGCGATGCCTTCATAACATTGAATTCACCTCTAGAACGTGACGTTGCTTTACTTCTAATGGTTACCCAAACCACGCAGGCTGAAGCCCTATCTGGTTATCAGTATCGCCGGGGGGAGACTGATAATTTGGTTTTGCCAATGCACACCGGTAATTCCAATCAGTCATCCAGATGGTAAAATAATTTACTGGAGGTTTTTATGGCGAACCAGGGACACGGAGCGCCGCCGCCGCAACACCAGGAGTGCAGCACAAACACTCGGATGTGTTTCTGCTCCATGCTGCCGCTGGTTTTCACCATATGGCCCCATAATGGAGACGTCGCATACAAAGGTCAGTCAGAGTGTGAAACAAAACAATTATCTCGGTGGGATTAAAATACTCAGTGTGTGTACGTGTACAAGGAGTGTCAGTGTTATCCCTGTAGCGTTATACGGTGTTTCAGTCCACCCAAGTATGATCAAGTCAGATCTGGTGTAAAGGTTCCCGGACAAGTCAAATTCTGCATCATAGCTAATGAAAGAACATTTCAAACATTAAAGGAACAATGTCTAACTGTGCTTGTAACAGTTCTATCTTATGTCATGCAACATAATTTGATACTGACCCACAGTGAGGGAAACAATTGATGAATTTATAAGTGGAAAAGTCACCACGACCTGGCGAGTCTTCCAAACCGACACTACAGAGCACCGTGTACCAGAAAGCAGCCACTGCCTCCCGCAATGAGGGTTGGGTAGGGTGAGTAACTTTCATGATGTTACAGTATCCATGAGATTAAAAAGACAGGGAGCAAACAAAACGCAAACCAAGACGTACGCTCTCTCCAGCACCATCAGGAGGCAGCACGTGGTTAATCGATGTTCTTTCAGTCTCACCAGTCTTGGATTGAAAGTTTCCTTCCAAACAATAAAATCTTTGACAGTTTTTGCCACTTTAAATTCATTACTTAGATGCAAAATGAATTAGGACTGTGACTGTGTGTGCCAGATCTAAAACACATTGCAATGGAATAACAAACACATTTGTAGTGATGATGATAATAAGCTCATCATGTCTGTTTTAATAAGAACATCATTTTGTTTAATTGGACTGAGTCCAGCCTCATTTTAACCGGTGGTACCACAGGCTAACATCTGAAACATCTACTGTTCCTCTCACTCACTCGATGTTCAAGCAATATTAAAAGAAAAGAAAAATGTTCCTTCAGCTGGAGATTAATTGAGCACATGGTGATGTCTCAGGAGGTTTGATGTGACAGGTTATACCGAGGTGCGTAATTGAAGCTTCAGGCACACAGTAACTGCAGTTAAGGCATCGCTAATTGATTTGTCAAAGAAAACTTGAGAATGAATAAAAACCATGTTTAAAATGGGGTAATAACACACAGGACTGCCCCGTGTGTGCGACACTGCATTAATAAGTCATGACTGATTTTCAGCATCACTCGGTTTAAGGTTCAGGCATCGCAGTTAATCTGCAAACATGTTGGTCAACAAACAAAAATCTGTTTTCTTGCAGTTGTTGTTGCTTTAAATTACAAATTGCAAATGACTTATTGCTATTTGAAACAGATATGACAACACAATACTGGAGTACACAGGTTAATTACTTTTATTTCATATATCAGGGTGTCACTCGTGCTATAACAGCTACCGCTACCGGTTAAATTTCTTGTGTACCTGCTTGAGTTTCCTGTCAGTCAATGGTTTTACTTGTTTGGTAGCAGAATAATGGACTTTGCCTTTGACGACAGACACATCAATGAGTTTTCTGTTAAGAGATTCAAGCTGGGAAATGTATGAACTACTTTGTCTTGTGTGATTTTGGAAATAAAAGCTACATTTCTAGCGTTTACAATGACTTCTGGATAAGAGCGTGTATGTTAATTCTTTCATCATGTTCAGGGTTTAGTCATCATTTCTGTTGTGGCTCTTTAAGATCCAGATAAAAACAGTTTAGTAAGGGCCCTTCAGGATCCAGATCAGATACTGTTTAGCTCACATCGTTTGATGACAGATTGTCCGTAACACCTCGAGAGCTCTCAGATTCATACATCATCATAACAGTGTCTGACACAAATATGTTCCAATTTCACAGTATCAAATTGCTCTCTCTCTCTCTCTCAGTATTATTACAACAATAACTTCAGTAAAACTCCCTCTATGTTGGTGAAATTTGAAGTTTATACAACAGTTCCTGAAAAATTATTTGATTTGAAGAGTTGTTCCACGAGTGCTGATATCCAGTATAACAGCACTGAGGCCTTTAAGGTTGTTACCTAAAGTTTCTGTAGTGTTGACAAAACATTAAAAAATAAACATATTAGCAGTTTGGATTAAACTAAAGCTCCCTGTGCTGACCGGGGTAAATATGACAGTCGTGCTGTTATCCTGAATATCAGCACGTGTAACTTCAACCTTTGACTGAATCTGTGCTGATATTCAGTATAACAGCACTGAGACCTGTATCTACATGTACAGGTGTGTTAACAACTGCTACATTAATAGTCACTGTCTATCTTAGATTGTAACAAGCTTTACAAGTAGAAACTGAACACGATTAGCTGATAATAAACCTGATCAATAAACAACAATAAATCAAACGTCAGACAACTTTATCATATTGAACAGTTACCTAGTGTGCTAATATTCAGTATAACAGCACTGAGGCCCTTAAGGTTGTTACCTAGTGTTTCTGTAGTGTTGACAAAACATTAAAAAATAAACATTAGCAGTTTGAATTAAACTAAAGCTCCCTGTGCTGTCTGGGGAAGATGTCACACTGGAGGTCGTGCTGTTATCCTGAATATCAGCACGGCTGTGATCAACTTAAACCTTTGACTGAATCTGTGCTGATATTGAGTATAACAGCACTGAGACTTTTATCTACATGTACAGGTGTTTTAACAACTGTCTATCTTAGATTGTAGCAAGCTTTACAAGTAGCAACTGAATATAATATAATATGATAATAAACCTCAGCACGGCTGTGATAAACTTGAACCTTTGACTGAATCTGTGCTAATATTCAGTATAACAGCACTGAGGCCCTTAAGGTTGTTACCTAATGTTTCTGTAGTGTTGACAAAACATTATAAAATAAACATATTAGCAGTTTGGATTAAACTAAAGCTCCCTGTGCTGACCGGGGTAAATATGACAGTTGTGCTGTTATCCTGAATATCAGCACGGCTGTGATAAACTTGAACCTTTGACTGAATCCGTGCTGATATTCAGTATAACAGCACTGTCTCTCGTGTTATATCGGTTTATTAATTCTGCAGTGTTAAAATTACTCTCTGTGCCATTTTCTCCACTTGGTAAAAGCTCTTTAATTCACCGCATGACAGTTGGTGCCATGTTGAGTCTGAAGTCTGTCAGGTTGATGTAAAGTGGGCATATGTTTAACACCTCCAGCTGATGTATACCTGACGGAGAGTCAACTTTATGTTTCATAATACTGATAATTACCTTGTCAGTCTTTGTTACATTCCCCAGCTGTTTTGTTTTTTGACAAGAGTTGGTGTTAAATTCACAGGTAACACACTCCGATATGAGCTAACTGTGTATTCCTCCGAGAGTAGTAATTATAATTTAAAGAAAATAAGTGTCTCCTCTCTTGTCTTTATCATTTTTTGTCTTCTTTTTACCTTTTCTCTCCCTCCTCCTCACAATCTAAGACCATCCATTTTCTTTTCTTCCCTCCTAATTTTCTCCTCTATTTCATTTGTCCTGTCCGCCCATCTGCCCTCCTTTCCTCTCCTCTCTTTCCCCATCTCCTTCCCTCTGCTCCTTCGTCTGTCCTCGACATTTTCCCCTCTACTCCTCCTCCTCTCATTCTCTCTTCTCCATCTCCTCCTCCTCCTCTTCTCCTGACAGAGCTATGAATAACAATTAGAGGATATACAAGTCACAGAGAAACCGTTTAAAAGTTTGAAATCACTTCTCTGTAAAGTATCAGCCTGTTTCAGCCTGAGGGAGGGAGGAGGGGGTTGTGGCTGAAACCAGGTCCGTTGCTGGGGATACCGAGAAAAAGAGAGGGGGGAATTATTATTTCTCCTCCGCCCTGCTGTCTGCCAGTCCTCAGTAAAGAGGAGATTATTTATCAGCCGTTCCTGTCTGCTGCCCAGAGAGTTCTAGTTATCATGTGAGAGGCGCTTGAACAGCAACACAAAGAAACTCCTCTGATTGTCGTCGTCATGCCGCTGCAGCTTTAATAACAAGCTGCTAACAAAGAAACGTCTCTGGCTTGCTGCGTATTGAACAAGCTGCTTCGACAACGTGCGCCAGGTGAAGGCAGCTTGATTTTATTTCGGGATCGGGATCTGGGGTGCAGCGGCACACCTTTCAACGTGTGACAGGAATATGTTATCAGGTTTGGGAGGCACCTGACATAATCTAATGATTCATCAAAAACTTGATTTTTTTTACCTCCCTGATTAATATGAAGTCAGATTTACATTATTAATGTGCATGGTCAGTACACAAACACTCCCCCGGTGCTCTGAGCTCACAAACCAATGATGGCAGCAGTTCATCGGGAAACTCTGTAAATCACATTAAGTTTGTTTATTGCAGTTATATTTTTAATCGTAGGTCGATATAATAATCAAACCTTAATCATGGTTTAGCTTAAATTCAAACTAAAGTCTGATACATCCGGCCTTGTGCTGATTCTCTCCTGTTTATGTCCTGATAACTGTTTAAACAGTTACACAGCTCATAGTTCAGTTCATAGCTCACAAACTGTCAGGATCTCATCCATGGTAGCCAGCAGCCGATCTTATCTCCACAGCAAAGTGGGCATGTGCATGAGATGAACGCGAGCGAGACATTTTCACAGGATTGCCCCGGCTTGCTGCTTCGCCTGTCAGGTTGTCCATGCCTCCATACCTGCCTGCTCAGCAGAGCTCAGCTGATTACAAGTTAATATATCATATATATCATTATTTTCTGGTCGAAATTTAGATTTAATTTGGGCACTGATATGCATTTTCCAAACATTGTCATCTGGCATGTGCTTTGCTCTTCAGATCCGTGTGCAAGACATGAATCTGTTCTGCATTCTCTTTTTGCAACACGAGACTCCCGCGTTATGTATTAGGGTCTATTAGGTTGTGTGAAACTTGATGACAGGACGCATGTTTGAGCTCCATGTGTCAGCTTTTAAAAATCACCACAGCAACAATTTTCCAAGCATTTCGAGAAGAATTCACAAAGCGTGCAAAGATGTTTGGACGGCTACTTAATGGTTGGTTTGGCGTCACGTAGCGAGGCTTGAGAGGTTCAATTAAGCGTGGAAACCGCATGGAAAGCGGTCGGTCATCCGCCACAATGAATTCCACATTTATTTCCTCTCATCAGCTTTTGCTTTGTTGTCGTCTTGGGTTTCTCACGCTTCTTCGCTCCTTCCAACAACTTGTTGCCTCTGCACTTTAAAGTTTGGAACGTGTAGTCGCTGCAGAAACATGATGACTCAGTGTTTCCTTATCAGTCTATTGTATATGTACTAGTGTCGGTTTATTACTGCATGGGATGTGGCTGAAACTAAAATGTTGCACTTCAATCAATCATCGGTTATTGTATTTAAAAAAGAAAAATCAAAACAGGACACGAGGGCAGTTTTTCTCTGATGTGACGTCGTAATTCATGGAAAAAGTTTGAAAAAGCACGTACATCCAAATCCGATAAATACTAGGTACTAGACCGGAGTACGTGTGAGAGCAGAAATCTTGAGTCTGCACATGAATATTTATTGGTATACCACCGTGTGACGTCTTGGGCAGAAGTCTTTCACAGAGCTCACAGGACATTTCTGATTACACTTTGTACGATGAAAACAAGCTTGCGTTAATTCCTAAATAGCCGTCTCTACTCCTCAACAGCTGGAATAAAACATTTAGCCTAAACTGAGCAGCACATTTTTCAGAGCGCTTGCATACTGCCAACCCTCCTCCCACCACCACCCCTATTTTTGAACGCCCCCTCTCCCCCCTCCACTAACCAATTTCCACCACAGTCACCTCTGTCCCCTGCACTCCCTCACGCTGGCTAATTGAAATTGGCACATTTAATTTAGCCCCACAGCCAGCTTCATTCCGGTGATGGATGGCGGTGGATGAGTGTAATTGAACTTTGGAGAAAAGAGGAAGGAAGCAAAGGAGGAGACATCAATTAGCATAACCTGACTGGCCACTTCATTTATCAGCGGCGACTGAGGGCTCGGAATAGAACACAATAGAATAGAATAGAAACCAGCGAGCCTAATGTAACTGTCCCGTTCGTTTAGCAGCGGGCTGTTTTGTGTTTTTGCAGTAAACATATGAATGCAGAAGAAGACAGCGCCGGTGTAGACTGACAATTAAGATCTCTGGATTATATTTCATCTCTCGGCATGCACGGGGAGGCTTTTAACTTTTTTTTAAAAAGCAGTGTAGATTCCTGTCAAGTCTCTCCTTGCCCGATAACTTGTGTGTGCATTTTAATAACGTCCTGTTTTCCTTTTGTTCATCCCTTTCTGCACTTTACAAGCAGTCGCTGCTTGTTATCAGCTCACGCTGACACCACTGTATATATTTATCTCCTTTCATAACAGCTCATTTCACCCTTATTTTATTATTTACACAGTATTTCAACACTTGATTCATGCTCGTGTCTCGGCAATGTTTTTTTTCCAAGATATTGTTTCCTAACTGGCAGTGGGCTGTATTCTACCTGTCAGCTCTGGTTAGGTTTCATCAGATATGCGCTACACGTCCGTGTGTCAGCTCTGTTTCCCCTGAATTTACAAGAAAGAGGCGGCTGCACTTAAAACAAACTGTTCGGCTGTTGTCTGTGTTGGGGGTTTGGCACAGAGAGGCTCAAACCAATGTGCTCTATCTTTTCAGCCCAAACCCAATGTCCTATCATGTTTGTTCAGATGATTTCTTTAGTGATACCTTTGGCTTCACTGATTCTGACGGGTAATACTTCAAATTATCAGGATATTAAATTACATGAAAAGTGCTGCAAAAAACTCAATGGTGGACTTTCACTGTACTCGGGATGCGCAGAGTTTGTCGACCGGTCGATTGAACGTTTATACTCGGGTCGGTCAACACAAGAGCTGCAGTGAAGCTCGGTGTGGTGGTGGCCATCCTGGCAGGCCTGCAAATCCAGAAATGGGGCAAAGCGGTGCACAATGGGTGGAGCTGAGGATGTAACATTAGCCTCTGTTAGAGCTGAGTCTAACAGGATAAACTGGATGGAGTAACATAAGTTAATTGACATAAGTTAGTTAAGTTAATTCTTACTTGTACGTCGCCGACACTGAACGCATCATCAGGCGTGTTCTGATTTAAGACAATATGAAGTGACAGATGCACGTCGTGGTGGCTGAGAGACTTGTCAGATGGGTCGACCGGGAACAAAGGTGATAAACAATTTAGAAAGATTGATTAAAAATACATTTTGATTTGTTCAGCTGCTGTTTTTAATCACTCGACTGACTGAAACAGGCAAACCAAAACGTATTTTAACAACGACGATGAAGTTACAAGAAGTCACCAGAGACGTAGCCTATATATTCAGTAATGCACAAGCAGACACACACACACACACACACACACAGACGCAGGAAGTGCTCTTCAACAAACAGCGTTTGAAGAGTGTTTACAAAGCTTCCAGGCAAAGCACGACTTCCACACTTCTGTTTCGGATTTCCATCTTCTTCCCTCTTCTCTCCACCGCCTACCTTCTCCATCCCTCCATCCCCTCTTTTCTCTTCCTCCCGCTCCGTCTCTCCTCTCGCTAATTAGATCAAGACATATAGTAGCTGTGTGACAGTATTCTCAATAGAGCGCAGGGGCAATATGAATAATTGAGAAGCTATTATCCCCTGCTATTACACCCTGAACAGAGCAACAGGGTTGGCTGACACGGATAATACCACAACCACCGTCATTAGTCATCGTTTGAGTCTGCTGCTAATGAATAAAAGCACATCTGTTTTCTCTCTTTTTATACAAATTATAACTATCAGCAGCGTTAATATTCCCGGGAACTATTAGGATTGTTTTGCAGAACCGTGTTTTGCAGTACGATGACATCTGTCTGTCTCTGTATATAAAAATGAACCGAGTACGACACAATAAATCATCTGTCGCAACTTTTTCCATCAACCAAAATACTCCAAAGACGCGGGCATGCAGTTATTATCTGGCCGATGGTGTAACGAGCTGGCATTTCTACAGGGAACACTGATGTTAATTAACTCTGGCCATATGAACATGTGTTAAGGCCTCTGCTGTCAGCAGGCTCTAATCATTTGGTAACATTTCAAACTAACAGGCGTGAAAAGAAAAACCGGCCAGTGAGCTCTGAATATAGAAACCGGCCATATGCATTCTGTACTGACAGCACATTAGCCCGGTCTAATTAACCTTTGTGAAAAGGGCACAATGTCAACACAGGCAACATGTTTCATGCACACATAAGAAGACCAAAGCAGGAACGTGCAGCCACAGGTTACAGCTTTAATTTGACTTAGTTAAACTCCCGTTAGAAGGAAGCCGCCCACTCTGCGAGAGTCGGACCATTTCTGTTTGACCCGGTTCAGCTTTTATTTTGAACTCTTCACAGCCTAGACATTGCATTTGATGTGAATCATCTCACACGAGCCGTTCAAATCTGTGCATTGAAGTAAGAATTACGTCACGAGTCGTTATAGAGATGCAAGACAACGGTCAGAGAAAGTCAGAGGAAAGTAATATCACACGGGCGGCTCTAAAAAGAGAAAGGTAGACAGTGGAAACAGCTTTTAATCAAGAGCTGGGAGACTCTTGCGTGTTCACTTCTTCCCACGGGCATTTCAAATCCAGCCTCATATATTCTGACCCTGAGACTGTGGAGATTATTAAAAGCTGCAATGTGAAGGCGCCTACTAACGTTATGAGACGACGCTTCTTTCTGAACAAACACACCGGCTCAAATCTGAACCGAGAGCACAGAAAGTAAACTGTTTGTGTTTAGCACTTTATCCACATCTGAATCCAGTATAAAGATTACTGCACTGACAACTTACCAGTACAAGTTGAAAATGAGTATTGAGAACAATACACACATTATAAATAAATATGTACATAGCAGCAGAATATGACATTAATGAAATTTGAAGAGCAAAGTTTTATTTTCGTCTGTCAGTTTAATCCTGGAATCGATGTTAGCGACAGCTGACGTGGTCCGCAGCAAGAGAAAGTCTGAAAATATATATTCTGTATATATTAAACTTTGGTGTGACAGCAGCAGAAGAATCTGAATTCTTCCTGAAAAGACGCACATACCGGTAAAGATGAAAGAAATCCAATCAGATATGAAAGATATTTGCTTTTTGTGATGAGCACAGAGCAGAGTCTGACTCCGTCTTTATCTCTTCTGTTTTCCTTAAATCATTTTCTCTTCATTATTTCTCTCTCCCTCTCTTCCACGCTGCTTCTCTTTATGTTCTGATCTCTTCGCTTTCGGCCTGCACCTGTTCCTCGGCTCGACACACCGCACACCGCGCCATATGGCTGAGTGGATGCAGCATCAATTTAACTGGTGGGAAAGTGAAAAGAAAGAAGAAGAGAAAAAGTGCGTGTGCATGTTTTTGTTACCATTTGGGGACCCCGTCTTTGTATGAACACTGACCTTGCTGGGTCCAATAGTCCTCATGAGGACCAGGACCTTGAGCAGGTCTCTGGATCACATCAACCCCACAACAATCCCAGTTAAAGAGCAGCTCAACATGACCAGAACAATCCTTTGCACACACAGAGCCACAGACTGGAGTCTGGACCTGCTGACACCAGGTGAATGGGTGTAGTTTGTGTAGTTGAGTACCAAATTGATGGATGCTGTCCACTTTGATTTTACTTCACATCTTTCTTCTCTTAATCGGGGATAAATTGTGCAACTTTTCTACCATAAAAAATCATTTTGATGCTACATTGACTTGTAATCAGTTGAGTGATGTCTCCGTCTTTCCCGCTCCGCGCCCTGATGCTTTGTTTCTACACTGTATGCGACTTTTGGACCACCGGGAAAAGGAGGTTCTCAGGTCCGAGACATGCCGACAGGGAGCAGAGCTAGTGTCGTGCTAGAACTGGAGCTGGACAAGCGGGGCAATGTAACCGGGCTCAGCAGCTTCTAGAGATATAAAGGCAGAGGAGAGAGAGATGTCTGCTGCTGGTGAGCGTGTTGATGTTTGGCAAAGTTGTCGAGTTTTTGATCATTAGTAATGTAATCAGAACAAATACTCGAGTACAGCTGGACATAGTTACCACAGTGGGATTACACTCTGAAAGTAACTTGTAGACACATTAAACTTCCTCAAACATCAGTCCATCCTTCATAGCAAACACCATGTTCCCTTTTGCTTCCGTCAGGATTTGGGAACAGAAGTCTGTGCTGTCTAAAAATAACACCATCAGCAAGAACGAGCATCCTGTTGCAGAGTCAACACTGTTTGTTAGTTTCACATTACACCGCTCTCTTTGTTGAGTTGCACCATCCCCACTTACATCATAACCAAAGTCGAACAAAGTCGAGTTGCTGCAGCTGACTGGTGACACAAACGACAACAAATGTAAAGAGATGTAGTGTCATTAGAAACGTGCTCCTGATGTAAATATTAAGTAAAACAGCGTCCTCTGAATCCTCTGTAATATCTCTGGTGCTATGAGTTAAAGAAACACTCAGACCTGACCTGCTACATTTGAACTTGGACATAGCTGCTACAAAAGACGAAACATTTAAAATTTGTAATAAAGACAGGAAGCTGCAATACAAGCTCAATATATACACATATACACTTGCAATCAGAATTATTCAATCCCCATTGCAAATTAAGTTTATTGGTAATCTTTGTACAGTAAATAAATGACACAAGAACAGTTTAAATAGTTCATTAAAACTAATATTAGACGGGTTTCATCCAAATTAAAGTCTACTGCTGTCTTATATAAATAATCGTTATTAGTTGCATCAGATGAAGAAGTACCTGGACTGGGGTTTGTTGACGGTGATGTTCGATTGCAGAGAGAGATCATTGCCTTGCACAAACGAGGAAAGTAGAGATACAGTTTGAAGCAAAGTTCACAAGCTCAAAGTTAAAGTGGTTACACTGCCCGGACTGGTTTGATGAGCAGAAGCTCTATAAAGAACATTTCTTGTCATACAATTTGTTCTGAATGTCCCAGAGCAAATTTTACTCAACATTCTCAATATGAATAACATCTTCAACAAGAAAGTTTCAGTGAACTGCAGACAGGGTGATAGGACTGCAGGAGTCCATCCTGTGTTTGTGTCATCGTTTTCTTTTTGCAAAAATAATTAAATATATTCTGAGATTTAAGAGAATCAGGTTGTTTTCTGTTTTCTGTCATACTGCCACATCTCTGTCCCACAGAGTTACAATTTCTTTATTCTGTTCATGTGGAAATCAAAACAGGATGCAACAGTTTTACAGTGATACGGGATGGAGCTGCATGTATACCTGCTCAAAGCCCACAGGTCACCTGGGAGCAGATGAAAGTAGGCCAAGCAGCGCTGGTTGTACCTGACTCCGACTACTGAAGCTTAAAAAGAAAACGATGCGCGATATGAAAGGATTATTTCTGTCAGGCCACAGGAGAGCTGCTGTATGAAAACAATTAGTCTCATTTCTGCAGGTTTGATTAACACTCTACCTAATGTTTAAACCCTGAGGCCTCCAGGCCACAGGAGACGGTGCTAATTAAAACATATATCCTCAGCCTTCCAATGCTGGCTAATTAAAACATATAACACCTTGAATTGTCAGAAATAGCTATCTAATCATATAATACTTTCTGTGTTGATTGCTGCCTAATTAGAACATATTACCCTCAGTCGTCACTGCTGGCTAATTAAAACATATACCTCTGTTCTTCAGACTTGGGTGTTCTTAAGGAGCACTGATGCTTTTCTTGGCTTTCATAACCTGGTGGGCCGTGAACCGTTTTCCCTTCCCTCACCAGAAAATATCTGCGTAAAGACACAAAGACCAGGCTGACGGAGAACGAAGAGTCATTCCACATTTAGATCAGAGTGTCATTTTAGGAGTAGGAGAAGAAAAAAAACTTCAGAGCATCAATGAATTTGTGTTAATGGAAATGTTTTAAGATGTGTTTGACATTCTGCTGGAGATATCTTCCATTTAAAAACTAAATTGAACATCTATAAATATATTCAAGGAAAGATTATCTGTGATATAAAACGACTAGTTTATGAAAAAAGAAAAATAATGACTCTGTTTCAAGTCTATAAAGAGTACACTGGAGTTTCCCCTGATCTGCATTCCCATTTCATTTCCTTTAAACGATATCCTAAATGTCACTGAAGACAGAAACTTTAGTTTTAGTGATTCCATCTCTGTCTTCAGCGCTTAGTACCACAATACCCATGAGCCTCATTGCTGTGGAAAAGAAGTAGTAGTCCGTTTAAAATGTTTTGTCGTTTCATTTGTGAGTACTGTAAATGTTAAATTCATCCTTGAGAGTCCAACAGTCCGCACACCACTTTATCTAAATCAAGCCCGTCTATTGGAACAGAATTTCAAACCTGGTATTTGTAGTCCTGGTTCACGTCTTTGTGTCCAGGCTCTGAGAAGACGTGTAACCTTCAACTTTTATTAAAAAAAAACAAGATATTTTCAGAGAGTTGTTCACCTTTTGTACTGAAAATTCTAATTTTATGTGCATCCCAGCTGTAGAAGTACTTTGATCGTTGATATTTTCAAGCATAGCTTGTCTGACAAGGTGGCTGTTGCTTGCAGTAGAGATGCAGATGCATCTTTAGAACAGAACTGACACAGATTACAAAGACCTAGAAATATCTGTGAGTCACACAGCTCAGTCTGCTTTCAGACTAAACTGTCTCGCAGCTTTTGTTTGTTCCAGACATCTGAATATCACCAATGCTGCGTCAGAGGCAACTCCCTCAAATATATTAAGACCCTCTAAACACAAATGTGCTCGTTTTTGATTACAACGACTAACAAATCTAAAAAGAAATGTGAAGATTTACTTCACATAGACATGTAACGTGGTGTTACACTGTTCCCCTCTTCATGCACATTAAAAGTCATTTGCTCTTTACCTGCTAAAGTAACACTTAAAGTAAAGTCCTGTGGACGCTGACATTAACGCTGGATTTAAAAAAAACAAAAAAACAATTTAGTTCTTCACTAACAACCTGGAATTAAGCATGAGAGTAAATCCTGTTAGAGTTTCATCCAACACCTCTGATTCTTGATCAACAGCTTGTCTTGTCTGTTGTGTTGTTAAGATGAGGAAGACACTGAACATGGAATTCTTCAGGATTTGCTCACAAATTAACATTGATCAATTCGTTTAGCTTTCAAACAGAAGCAGAATTAATTCAATTACTTTATTTGTTTAAAATAAATATTCATAATTCAATTCAAAAGAAGATGAAAGTGAAAATGTTTGTTGCACGTACAATTAACATCGCTGTCCATGCAATTCGATCAATAACGGGCAGTTTGTAGATGACCTTTGACACCGGGCTTTTCTAAAAAATTAAACATCTTGATCAACTGAAGGAAAGGAAATGTTGTTCAGGCAGCGTCATAGCTTCCTACCAACAGTCGAGTTTGAAACAAAATCAGCATCTATGTTTAACGCAGGATGACAATAAGGATTCTTTCCTGGATATTTGGTCATTTCAATGAATTTCCAGGTGTTTCCAGGACTACAGAACTAGTCTCAGGTTGTCCAGGATGCATTGGAACGCTTGCACGAGATATACAGATATACATAGAGAAGTTTACTTATTTCCATAATTCCATTAAAAAGGTCAAACTTTCATAGATTATAGATTCAGGGCCCACAATTCAAACAATTTTAAGTATTTATTTGTGTATTTTTACATAATTTGGGCTTCCAGCTCAAAAAACCCACGAAAACAGGAATTTAAAAAATTAGAATACTGTGAAGAAATCAGCCCAAATTTTGCAGGGCATTAATGTTTTTAACTGGGTGTCACACACTAATCATCTACTCAACTCAAAGCACCTGACAGACTTGACCACTGGCCAGAAGACCATCATTGATACCCTCCATAGGATGGGTAAGCCACAAAAGTTCATAACTAACGAGGCTGTCCAAGCATATCAATGGAAAGCCACCACATTCAGACACATCCGGGAGATGGGATACAACTGTCAGGTTCCTCGGGTCAATGGGGTATTATCAAGAGGAAAATGAGGGCCACCAGACCCAAAAACAAAGAAGAGCTGACAGCAAGCATCAAGGAAATCTGAGCTTCCATAACTCCCACGCAAAGCCCACAGGGCGATTGCCTCAATGCCACGGCACATCGAGGCAGTGATTAAGGCAAAGGGATTCCCAACCAAGTATTGAACGTTGATATATCGTTTAGAAAGTACCATATTTTGACTGATCCTAATTTCTTTCTTTCTTTCAGCAAAAACTGAGAAGTAAATGGTGATTTCTTCACAATATTCAATTTTTTGAATTCTTGTTTTCATGGATTTTTTTGAGCTGGAAGCCCAAAATATGTAAAAATAAACAAATAAATACTTGAAATCGTTTGAATTGTGGGCCCTGAATCTATGATATATGAAAGTTTAACCTTTTTAATTGAATTATGGAAATGAGTAAACTTTTCTATGTAATTCTAATTTTTTGGAAAGGGTCTGTAAATCTTTCTTCTTACATATTTAGAGACACATTTATACTTAATGCTCACGTCTGGCACACTCCATGAATGCTGTTTGGTAGGAATGCTTTTAAAGAAAGGGCATCAGTCCTGAATGTTTCCTGTGTAAACTTCTACAGTAACAGCAGGAGTCATGAAAGGTGTTTCTAATAATACAAACGTCCCGGTGTAATCTGTGCATACATAATAACACCAGGGAAATGTGTCTAATATTGTATGACTGCTTCAATCACAGAGATACTGTGGCTTCCTCCAAGAACAAACACCTTGAATTATTCAGTGGATTCTTACACTTAATGCCTCTAATGGTAATTCTGTCCCCGATTCATCATTTCTGTTTGTTTTTCCGGATGAGGAAATTCATATTCGCTGTATTGATATTAAATGGCTAAGCGTATGTGATTATCTTGACTCTTCCAGTTGGCTGGAGGGCTTTTAGTTCTGCGACTCTGCTCACCATTCATCAGCTAATCACAGGCTGTAAATCTCAGCCGTTCATTCTAATATCAACACCGACCCTCATGCAAAATACAGAAGCGGTGTTTATGCAGCCGCGCTGATGCCATTGGCAGTCACGTGTCTCTGATTTGAAGATTCATTAGATTATCTGGAGGTACACAGGAAGAAAATGTCACATCTGTTACCACATGAAGTTGAAGAATCTTTGATTATTTCCAACCTCGGACCAAAGAAACTCCTGATAATGCATCTCAAGGCTCAAGGTTTTAGGCTTTAGCTCGACCACAATCTCTTTACAAATATGTAGCATGAAGCGCAGACAGTTTTCTAAATGTGTAACTCTTCTGTATATTTTTATCTGCTCTCATTTGCTGGGTCTGAGTTCATATTTCTAAGCTTAAAGCTCATTAGCTGCATGCAGCTAGTCAGTAACAGGTATCACTGGTGTCCTTTTGAATATGACAGACCTATATTCAGAAATCCCTGCATGGAATATCTTAAACCTCTTGTAATCCAGCTATACCCTTTTTAAAAAGGCCGTCTGAATGTGAGAGCATTTAAAAGGGTTACAGGGTCAGAATCAGCTGTTATATTTTCCTGTAGGGAATCCAGCGATCATTCTCTAAGAATAGTGTCCATTAACCTTCTCTCCTCTCCGTTTCCTACATTCATACGTATTCTTTTCTACAAATCTTTTAATTCTTAACCACCACCGCCGCTGCCGCCTGTGACTGAAGCAGCAGCTGTGGCTCAAATGTATTCATTACAAGCTTGTACCATTTCCTTAGACACATCTGTGTTGTGTGTCAGAATTAGTCGATGCTACATCTCGCCAAATTCAAGTTTCAGGTTTATTTGTCACATGCAGATTAACACAGGGTCACAATGAAACACAGGCAAGAGCATTAAGGTTAGTTCTATACCCTGTACAAGTGACAGGTATATATTTGTATAATATCACTGTATAAAGATATGAACGTACTATATAAATAGTAATAGTAAGACCGAGGCCTAGTGCTCGTAAAAGTCAATAATTTAATGCAAGCCGCTGTGATTGAATCATTAAATCAAACTTTCATTTTATATTCCAGATATGTTGCACACCTGGAGATCTTTCCACAGATACCTGAGGGAACCGGGCTCATTATACCAGAACTATTGTTGTGCAGACAGAACGAGGTCTGTGCCGTAATGTATTATGGGTCCCAAGCCAGACGGGCTCACCTCTAAGAAGTCAACCTCTTTCTGTGTGTGTGCGGCTGATGGAAGCAGAAGCTCCGGTTTAACAGCAGCTTTGTCTCTTAAAAGCTGGGATGGGGTCTACTTAAGCAGACCAACGTCCTGCTGTGTACACAGAGAATGTACGCCGTTAGATATTAACCGCGTATAAAAATGAGAGCTGCCACAAAAGTAAGCTTTGACGAAGTTTCATGATGATGACTTTGATGATTTTAGGAGGCCCTGGGTCATAAAACTGACTCAGCACATCGGCAGTCAGGTAAACTTTTGATTCAATTAAAAAGGTAATCAAAAAAAAAAAGGTCAAAATCGCAGTAATGTGCTTTTCATTCGAGGCAACAATACACCCTGTTATGAAAGGTCACACCTGCTAATGAGGCTAATTAACATAAGCTGGTGTCTCTCCAAAAGCATATCTAATGCCGACCCCCTTTAACGACGATCGTTGGTAACAGGGTTAATTAAAATCCAAGGCCTTATTGTCAGAGACAGCAGCAGGTCAAGGACAACCAGCCATCATCACCGAGCGGAGCGAGATTCATTTTGGAATTAAACTTTCCAACGCCTCCAAGTGCCTCAGTCAGAAGTATGAAGGACGATCACACGGCGCCTGTCAAAGCTTACTGACATGCAAACATTACTGTGCAGACACATGCAGGTCCAAACCGGCCAAGAACGCAAACTGGAGACACGACCGTTGTTAAAACTCTGTCATGCAGCAGGTTTACTTACCAAGGTCATGGCATATGTAGAAGTCAAGGTAACCTGATAACTACACAGCATCTATCAGGACAGGCTGGAGTGTAACGTTATTCCCCAGAGGCTGTACTCGAACTCGGTCCAGTTCGACTGCAGAGCCCGGTTCTGTCGCCTGCTAACAGAAGCTTTACAAGCCATCTGTCCATCAGGAAACTCAAATGAACCTTTTTAACCCATGGACCAGAGACAAAGAGGACGTGGACCCCCACATGCAGCTTTTATTTTTACCTTATCAACCTATTTATATACTGGGTCATTAGCCTGTACGTGTTAATGATTGATAAAAAGTTCATACATCATTATTTTTGGTGATTAAATGCCAAGAGCCGTTTGTCTTTGGACATGTCCACTGATTCATCCAATTGGAGTGCAAAGGCCTCTACTGTTTGTCCCTCACATCCACTAGTATTTTGATGGAAATTGTCAATTATTATGACAAAAATTGGGGGAACCCCCTGAAGTACCTCTGTGGACCACCTAGGGGTCAGGGACCCCTGGTTGATGACCCCTGGTGTAAATCACAGAGAGTTGAAGCTGAGTAGCCGGTAGCCGGAGGACAACAGAGGGGAAAAGCAGCAAATATATTGTGTCTAAAATAAAGTGAATAAGCCGCCCTCACAGTCACTCATAGACTGGATTAAACTGGACGCACTCGGCTCCAGCAGCGTCAGAAGAGCTCAGGACATGACCAACTCTAAAATACCACGAAGAACACCTGAGAACACTGAAAACACTTTGTGTCAGTGTTGGACAGACACCAGAGGACAGATGAGACAAAAACTTTAAGATAGAAACAGCTTCTTCTTGTCCGTTATCGTCTACAGACTCGATAAATTCTTTAATGCCATCGCTGCGTCCACCACGTTAACTCTGCTTCACACACACATTTGTCTCCCATATGTTGTTTGCTCACATGTCAGATGATGTGTCTCATCTTTTCCTTCCTGTCTTTGCACACACACACACACACACAGATGTTGCTCACATGTCTCACAAATCCCTGACTGATGATTATGCTGCTTTTTTTTATTTCCTTTATTCACAACGACGCACAAACACATACGTAGTTTTTCTTCTTCTCCATATTTCCTCCATCTCTCATCTCTTGATCATTTCCAGCGCTGTCCCATCTGGACAAACCACGAAACATCAAACAGACACATACATCTGGCCTTGTCATGTTGACATCTGTAGCATGTGTGCAGGAGAGTGTGTGTGTGTGTGTGTGTGTGTGTGTGTGCTGTCAGTAGTGAAGCAGTGATGATTTATTGCTGCATGTATTGAATCTATCACACTGTCAAAACACACATCGGCCACGAGCGCGCACACACACGCACACACACAGAGCACACGAGGTGAACATGTTAGGTTAATGCTGAGTTGGAGTCGAACAAGAAAACAAATCACGACTTTCACAAACAGACGGATGCTTCCGTGTTTTCAAAGGCGGACTTTCATTTTTCTGGCAGCAGAGACGCCGCGGTGAGCCCGGATTCACAGACACAGACTGTCCAACTTGTCATGTGGGCTGTGTGCTGCATGTTTCTCATAAGCATAGTTCAGGTTACGGTGCGATGTATTGAGGAACTACAAGCACTGAGAGAGTTTCGTCTTCAACTGCCTGGTTTTGGTTTCATGACAAAAAAAGATGAAGTGGTTCAGCAGAGACGCAGAAGCATGAGATCACGCCGAGTGAAGTCGCTTCATTTACTTTCTGCTGCGTGGACTCTGGTTACCTGTGCTCACAGCTGCTGTAGGTCCGTATGTGTACATCATAATCCCACAGCATCAGCTATGTACGTGTTCATCAACTGTACGAATCATCAGATCACTGGTAACAGACAGCAGATACCCTGATTGTGGGTATTTCTATCAAATCAAATCAGATTTTATTTGTACAGCCCAAAGTCACAAAGTCCATTTTCCTCTGAGGCTTTACAATCTGTACAGGGAGTGACACCCTCTGTCCTTAGACCCTCGGTTCAAGTGAGGAAAAACTTGCCCACAAAAAACCCTTTTATCAGTATTTGGAAAACCTTTAACACACCTTGAGCAGTGGCCAATGGAATCAAGAGGATTTGCAATTTTGCACACCAAACGACATTTAGCTCTTACCAGCGACTAAAAGTCCCAGATTTATTCTTGTCCGTCATCATGTCCGAAGAAGCTGCTAAGTTAAAGTTACATTGCCCGTAAAGCGTTACGTACTTCTCCCGACCCGGAGCCCAAAGTTACATAGTGTGAGAACAGACGTACGAATGACAGAGACACCGTTCACCTGATCACAGGTCAGTGTGGGTCAACAGGAGGTCACAGAGGTTAGTTTATTGGAAAAGTTTCTCAGTATTCCTTTACTGCTTTCATGAATACATTACAATCACTTGAAGTAATAATATTAACATCTTTATAAAGATGACAAGCTCGAGTGCCTGCTTATTTGTTGCCTTTAGTCCTCTTTGCTTCACTCCCGGCTGCCTGCTGCTTCCAGTCCACAACATTTGGTTTGTAACTGCAGCATCTCTGGCTTTAATTAGAAACAAACCAGTTTCACCGTCTCCTCTCACATAGGACGAGGTTTGGCTGAAATAAAGGAAGGAGTGCACGTTCTGTTCTCGTTCCTCCTCGTCAACCTTTTTTCTGTCTGCCTCCACACTTGTCTTTTCTTAGCTCAGATACAAATACATGCAGATTGAATATTTCTGTCATGGGTGGCATTGAATTGAATTGAATTGAGCTGAAGCGCTCTCCCACGGCCGGCATGTCAAACTCTGCTGTGGCTTTCAAAGTTACTGCACAGTAAAAGCCTGTTATTGTACGTTCCTCAGAACAAACAAGGAGAAACATTTATGAAAGTGGATTCATGAACTAGGATGACTCAGTTATTGTTTTATTTTAACGCTCAGTGTTGACAGTGTGTTGTTATTTGGCATTATTTTGCAGACTGCAGTACAGACACAAAGCAAAAAGTTTAGAATATGCCGAAGGCCTCAATGTATCTTCATAGATCATTTTTAAAAGAAGAAGACTTAGTTCAGGTTCACAGTATCGAAGAGCAAAGGGCTTCTTTCTAGAGTTTCTGATAAAAAAGTATTTAATACAATGATAGAACACAGAAGCTGCAAATAATTCACATTTTGCATCTTGCATGATAATGGAAAAACACTGCACTTTGCCAGATCCATGCAGTGTATCACTGATGAACAAATCCCGGTGGGGATTGTTATTATAAAGAGTACGGTCTAGACTCGCCTCACCTAAAGAAAGCTGGGATCAGCTTCAGAATGGATGGATGGTGTAGACCTGCCCTTCATGGAAAGTGTCGTGACATTTAGCTCAATATAAATAAAACTGAATTGAATTCAAATATCCAGGTAGCAACCCTCCTCCTCCTTCTACCACACTTGGTTCAGCCCCTCCAGAAATCAGCTGGGACAGGTGGAGAAGTATTTGAATAAAACATTTCATGAGAAACTTTACAACCAGACGTGCATCTCGCAGTACTTGTACAAAGACAAGGATACTACAAGTTTTTAAGGCAACTTAACTTTTTAACTTTTAAGTTTGTTGGTTTAAGTTGTTTGTTGATACAACTTAAAATGTTTAAGGCAATCAGTTCCCTCAAATTAATTGGGTAACGCCAGCAAAGTTTGAAGTTGTCACAACTAGAATCAAATAATTTGCTTCAATGGGAGAAAACTGTAAATTTAACGTTCAAAGTGGTAACATTTGTACAAAGTCTTACTTTGTTCATGTTTTTAAAAGGTTTGGAGACATGCTGCGTATGAGGTTAAAGTACTTGATAGTTTTAAGTTGAGTAATAAAGTTAGTTAAGTAAGTTAATAAACCTAAATGCTTTAAGGCCATCGGTTTCCTCAAACAGCTTGAGTTGAACTAACTCTTCAGGTTTGTGTCACCGAAACAGGAATTCTTCTTCTCAAAAGTCGCCTCATGTAACTGAATTTCTTTGTGATGACATTCCTCTACCAAGCCCTGCCTATAACTCAAAGCTGAATCAAACAAGTAGTCATCCATTACCGGGGATTGTTCAAAGGCATTCTGAGAAATGAAATAGAAATAGACAATGGAGGCCGGGGTAAAGTGGGCACATCAAAAAGTAATTTACATGACTCCATCTCAAAAGAACACCTTTAATGCACTGAATGTCAGATTGGTGATATATAAGAATGAATTTATCCTTTCATATCATTTCTTTCTGTCATAATATCAGCATGAAAATCCTCCACTGGGCTGATTTTGAACTTGGCCACCCCCTGTTAGCTGCCGTCTGTCGGATGCTTGCTGGGAATGAATGAGTGCGTGGTGTGTCGAGCATGTTGAGGCAGATCGTATGATGAACTCTATGCCGAGTCGCAGCTGGAGTTTCCTCAAGAAGCAAAAGGTTGCCGCTGTCAACAAAAATCTATGCCCTCGTGTTTCAGAGACGCTCCACATCGATGTCTAATCAAAATGATGAGAGCTGTGAAATAAGGGTCGTTTTTTTGAATGACATTTGATGCATCTCATCTTTATTAACCTCCACCACGGAGCAACAGATGAACATAGGTGCCAGTTTTGATATTTATTCGTGAAGTCTCTATTTTCAGGAAACACAAAAATATGTTGCTTTTATTTACAATATTATTATTATATTTAATTCAATGGTACCAAGTCAAGATATCCTTTTCTCTTAGTAACGATGTAATCAAACAACTTTCCATCTGTCACATACAGATTGTTGCAACATATAAATGGTTGGGTTTCCCAGAAGAAACTGCAAAGTATACCGGCCACAGAAATAATACAAACTGTGTTTGAGGACAGCAGCGACCCTCTAACAGCGGCAGCCAGCGGAAAAAATAATGTACTACCAACATGTAAAGGGACTAAAGAAAGGGGACTAGATATGAGCCCTGAGGGACTCCACATGGGACGTTTGAGGAATTGTTTGACGGATGCATGATCAATGGTTTTAAATACTACTACTACAATCACAGGCTCCTCAAACTGTTGTGAAAAGATCCTCAGGGAGGATGCACTGCAGAGACTGAACTGAACATGAGTTCCCGTCTTTGATCAGACAACATGAAATTGATTTATTTATTTATTTTGAATGTGGGTAATGCAACAAGCTGTAAACACATTATCGCCCTCTAAAATTTCTTTATCAGGCAGATACAAAGACACATTTGCATTAATTCAGAGTCATATTTCACCAACCGGAACTTATTTTGTGAGAAATCGACGTCTCCCATGAAAATAACACACAAACATATATACACTGTTACACCGACCTGACCTGAAGCAGCAGTGTGGATAAATGAATGACTACGACACACAAAGACATCACAGAGTAACTGGTGGGTATTACTCATCTCTATGAAATATTTTCACCAGGCCATGAAATTATCAAATCATCAAACAAAATCATGAATTACAGCCAGCATGCTAAACAACAGGAGGAGCTCGGCAGCATCAGTCAGTGCCGGGCCGCTGCATGTCCACTTACAGTAAAAACCATCAGGCAGATTCATTTTTGAAGATTAAAGCCTTATGTAAAAGAAACAATGATTGTTTTGTGCAGCACATGGCGCAGCTGTGTCTTAAATCAACTTGATGGGAATTGTTGCTGTGTTACACGAGACAGGATCATCATTTATTATGAAGAAACGTGTTTGAGATGGACCAGAAGCTGGTGAAGATGTGGCCCCTGAAAGAAACCTTCTGTTTGAACAAACACCCCAAATATGTGTGTTTACATAAGAAGGTCAAAGGTTTGACTCGCCCTGTGTGTTTGTTGAGTTTGAACCAGAAAATTAAATCAGAGTCAGTGATTTAACTAAAGGTCAAAGAAAAACTTCAACAACCCAACTACTGATTATTAATACAGCCAAAGATCATTTTATAGTTTATAACAAGTCAGAGTTTGAGAAGGGAATGATTAACATTGTCAACAGCTGCATTAAGATCGATGGCTAAAACAGCCGAGTCACTTTGTCTTGGTGCGATGACGAGCTTTGTGTCTTTGGTTTGGTTTGGTTTGGTCTGTCTTCTCTGAAGTTAACTCTTTGTTTGGTGAGCTGCATATCAGCTAACACTTCTACAGAGGCCATAAGACTTCACGATCAAGGTTTTCTTCTAATCACTCAAGTGTAAAGCTGCAGCGATGGATGGACAGGACAAATGATCATAAATGATTAATCACTTGTTGTTTTTCATGCAAAAAAAGACTTTTTATCCGTTTTATATTGTATCTTTATGTTGGGCCTGACAGAACAGTTCATTAAAAGAAACAATTAATCAGCTGTTTTTACTCATTAACAGCGTTCAGTGTGTATCATTCAAACTTTTACAATTTTGATAAAAAGACAAATGTTCTGCGTCGCACAGAATCGTGCGGCGAGGTTTCACCTTGCTGTCGTACTGTGCGACCTTCTGTTTGTTTATGATTCCAAGAATTATAATTAAGTTTGCTAAATATCATCCTGAGAGCCTGAGTCATGTTTAATCTGTTATAATCAACATGATTAACGCCTTCAGCACAGGATTCAATCTCTAAAACATATTAGAACTTACACACTTTAATTTACGCCCACAAACACACACAGCAGCACGCCGGGACTCGTTTACATGCACACTGTATGTAATCATTTTTCACGTGTGATAGGACAGAAAAACTCTCACCACATCACAGTGTGTCCATAAAACGGCTCCTGACTCGAGGACCGATTCAGAACTCAGTTCAATTTATGAGGCGTTGTAAAATGTGAGAACTGTCCGCTTTGCAATTCTTCGCTTCTTTACCTCGTTTTGTTTTTTTCATGTCACGAAAGGAAAAACTTTTCTATCCTTTAAGCTCTGAAATTATTATCAAGGGTTAAAATAACAACTCCTCATTTCCCTTCATCTCTCCTCTTTGCTCCTTTTCCTCCTCTATCCATCTCATCTGTTGGGAGAAAGATTGTATGTCTGTCTATCTGCGGTATTGAATTCTTTATTTAAAGAGATATAAAGGAATATATATATATATATATATATATATAATATATATATATATAGAATATAGTATATATATAATATATATATATATTATATAGTATAGCTATGGTATTAGTATTATTTAAAGAAATACTGAATTCTATTGTGTTAGTGCTCTAAAAATTACTGTATTCTACCATATTAGTATTAGATTAAAAAATATATTGTATCAGTTTTAATTGAAAAATATTAAATTGTACTGTATTAGTGCTATAAAATGACTGAATTCTACCATATTGGTGTAATTTAAAGAATACTGTATATTAGTGTTGTTATAAAATATAAACTATTCTACTGTATTAACGTGTTATTAAAATATATATCAATATCATATCAGTGTTATTTAAAAAATACTGAATTCTTTTTATTAAAATTTAAAGAATTTTACTGTATTAGTCTTTTTTTTAACAATGCTGGGCAATATTTTGTCAAATCATTATAAAATGAGCTAAGACCAAATGACCAAAGAAATAAAAATAAAAAAGTATGTTTTCACGTCTTGGGGTCACTGGAACTGATTGTAATAATAATGATTTAATACTGCATACCATTATTCCATGAAACAGATATTTTCTGAGACTGTGGACATTTGGTTACAACCCTACTGGCCAGAAGTGAACCAGTATTGAGTACCCTTTAAATCTTCCTCATCTTATTGACCCGTTTTATTATAAATATTGTTTTGTTCAGGTCCCTGTAAAAACACACACTGTTCTGTGAGCTTGGAATGCTTTCCTGACATTTGCAGTGTACTTTTAGAGGTGACACATTCGCCTTGGAAACCATAAGTTGTATAATGTGACCTTTTCTTTCTGGCATGGAGCTCAGTTTGTTGTTCTATCAATAACAAGAGCTGTCAGCGCTGTGTGCCTGGAAGCCCGTGAGGTACGGTAATACTCTTCTGATAAAGCCCGTCTCTGTCCCGTGGCCTGTCTGTCTTTTTATTTGTCTGTGTCTCGTTTCTTTCTCTCCCTCTTTATCTCTCGCTCCACTCTCCGTTCTACTTCAAGCCTCATCTTAGCCTCAGAAATTAATCTGAACTTTCCACAATGAGCTTAGATGGCATTACATATGCAAACAAAAGTCTGATATTAAAAAATCCAGCTTTGCTGCAGAAGAGGCGGAGGGAGGAAAACACAACACAGCAATACTCTGTTGATTCACATTTGGAAATGCTGGATTTCTGTTTTATGGCTTACAGTCTGTGAACAGATGGATGTTAAATGTTTTCACACACAATAGTCTCAACTGTAATTATCATGTGACGTTTGTTTTAGGAAAAACTGACAAATTATACGTACTGGGAGAACTAAAGGGTTAATCTTCAATGTCAACCTTTCAGCACCTTAAACATTTAAATAGAAACCCAGCGTATCCGTCACTGTAAATAATCAAGATCACGTCATCTTTACATCAGACACTTCTCTGCAGCTGGAGAGGACACGTGGCTGTAGATTCATTGTTTTTGGTCTGGATTTCCATTTATGCTGATTAATTACAACTTAAAATCTGCTTCTCTTCTTTGATGGATGACTCCACTCCTCGCTCTACATGTAATGAAACAGGCGACACGTGGGTCTGTAAACATGGCGGCTCATGACTTAGTAATGAAATGAAACTCAACAGGAAATTGAATCGGAAGAACGCAGCGCTCGCTCGCGTGTGTGTGTGTGTGTGTGTGTGTGTGTGTGTGTGTGTGTGTGGATGATTAGGTCTTGGTGCTAATGCATTTATAACCATTAGTCCAACATCCATCGATCACAGCCAACATATGCAAAGTTAACATCTGAGTGTGTGAGTGAGTGTGTGTGTGTGTGTGTGTGTGTGTGTGTGTGTGTGTGTGTGTGTGTTGTGCTTCAGAAAGTGAAAGTAAAGCTGAACATTTATCCATTCACGGCCTCTCCACGCGTCTCCTATCAGTCACTTTGTTTGCTCATTAGTTGCTGTTCTCGCCTTCGTGTTTTGTGTCAGATATTAATAAGAATAACGTTTTTTTCTGGAACATATCACGACCAGCTCACAGTTCAAACGGCTGCTTTGTTCACTCGGACAGTTTTCAGCCTTTACAACAGACGATCGACCGCTCCGTCCTTCCTTCCCATCTCTGACCGGATGAAGAGCAGCACACACTGGGCTCTTTGCTCTTCGCCTCTGACTCTCAAAGTGGAAAATCATAGCTGCCGTTACATTTCCCATCAACTATCCAACCAAAGTCAGTTTTTCTGAATAAATTTGCGATGATAGGCCGTGCACTGCAGAAATAACCTTCAGTTTAAATCAGACTTCTGCTTCTTTCATTTCCCTGATTAAATTTCAAACACTTTAACAACTGAATAGATTTCTACAACTCCAGACTTATTTAATGTCGAGAGCCTGCAGGCAGAGAGAGTCCTGCACTCTGTGTGTGTGTGTGTGTGAACAAACAGACAATTTACACACTAATGCACAAACAGACAGCTGAATGCAAGCCACGATTGTTTTCTATCAAAAATCCTGACGGGTTCCAGAGAAATGCAGGCTTGTCGTGTTTGTTTCATTAATCAGATTTTGTGTTAAAACGATACACCTGTGCTGAATACAGACATGAAAGTTATGAAAGATAAGCTGAATTTGTAGCTATCATTCTTCCCATTTTGATAATTAAAGCAAAAAAAGTTACATTTTAAATCTTTATGCTGCCTTTTTCAAGCGTGATAAGACTGATTCAGTTTACAGTATGAGCCTTCAGATTAAATTCAGAGGTGCTGGACTTCAGGTAGGATCGGGGTTTTGCCGGTATCATCGTCTGGCAGATGAAAATATCGACAGCCTAAATGTTCGATGGGAAATGAAGCTGTATTTCTAAACAACCATTCATCCAATCGACTTTCTGGGGACCCATGGAGGTGCATGGAGTCGAATTTTGTGAAATCAGACAGTGACACATTCAATATTAACTATGAACTACACTCTGAGGAAGAGGCACTCAATGCCGGCTGCTGAGGTTCAGACCCAGACATGTTTCAGACACGTTTTGTCCACTAGACTTTAACTTCTGTGTGTTTTTGCAATCAGAAGTCTGCACAGGGTGTTTTATTTTGAAAATTGAGCCTCGAACAGCAGCAACAGCCAGAAGGCACACGAGTTCAGCCGTCTCTTCCTTTGTGTTTTTATTATATCACTATTTAAACAGTCTGGTACTCGGTCGAGATGGCATGAGTGATTATCTGTCCGAGTGTTTCACCTGCAGACAGACTCTCCACATCACAGCACAGATTACCTCACTTACAGTAAACATACAGCTCTCAACTATTCTCCCCAGGACAGAGGAGGTTATTCACTGAAGGATAGACAGCGGGGCAGACCAAGAGATGGAGAGACAGAAAATGAGATGTCGGCAGAAGGAGACAGAGTGGTAGAGAATAAAGCTATACGGAGTAAAGGAGGCATGAAGGGAGGAAAATAGAGGAAGGGAGGAGAGAGGAAATGTGGAGAGGTAATCCCTAAGATTCAAGTCTTTGTACACTCCATCATGGATGCATAGACAGGAGTATGGACAGAGGTCAAAGGACGGATGAATGTGGGATAAAGTAATGGATGAGTAGAGGGAAAGAGGGAGTCATAAAAGAAGATAGGGTGTAAAGGCAGGCAGAGAGAAAGGGAATAAAGTGAAAGATGGATGGATAAAGATGGAGCTTTAGAGAAGTGGATAGGGGCCAGAGGACCACTAACAGTTTTCGGTTCTCTTTGAGGATCAGTCAAACAACTTTTCTACAAGGAAGAAAGCATCAGTGACCATACCGCAACGCTGCTATCCTGCCAGCCCGTGCAGACACATGCCTCAGGTCCAGAGACCAGCAGAGTGACGGTCAATGACCCGGGTTTCATCTATAGACTCGTGTCTCCAGAAGCTGACCAAGAGGTGGAGATACATTATTCTTGCCTCAGATACCCGTTAAATACTGTGAATGAATAAAACACATGTCCTTTAATGCTGCACTGACCTGTGATCAGGTGAACTGTGTCTCTGTCATCCGTACGTCTGTTCTCACACTATGTAACTTTGAGAAGTACGTAACGCTTTACGGCACTAAGTCACACAGCAGCAACTATTTCACTGATTCTGGTGAAACTGGATCATATTTTATGGAGGAAATGTTTTCTGGTTTTCCCTCTGATGTCCTCCGGCTGCTCCGCCTCAACAACCATCAACAACACGTGATCCTGACGACCCGCAGGTGACCTTAACGACCCCAGGTGTCCTTAACGACCCGCAGGTGTCCTTAACGACCCACAGGTGTCCTTACAGAATGCTGACAGGGAGCAGAGACGGTGTCATGCCAGAACAGGAGCTGTGCAAGCGGGCAATGTAACCGGGCTCAGAAACCTCTATGGACATAATGGCGGAGGAGAAGAGACCAAAGAGGACGCTGACAGAGGAAGGTAAAAATGAAAAAGTGGCCGAGCAAGAAGCCGCCGGACAAGAGTAAATCTGGGACTGACTTTTAAAAGTTCACAAACACAATCAGCTTTTTTTGTTTCCCCACCACCAAAAGTTAATGGTTGGTCTGAAGTTGATGAATTTTGGTGACGACAGAAAAAACAAATCTTCCCTGTCCTCTAACCTCTAACCTGTCTGGACAGCCATGAACAGAGAAAGAAAACACGTTCTCCAAATGCACATGCAGCCTCGGAGCAGAGCAGATGTGTCTTCTCTCTTGCCTGTGTTTGTGATTAGCTCCACGACATGTCCCCTTTCTTGCCAGGGTTAAAATGATTTGTCCACTGGCAGATCTTTGCTCATTTACTTGTGTTGGAAGTCGTCCATCTATGGCTAATTAGGCGGCCTCTCGATGCGGCTGCTGCTGGAATTCCCATCAGAAGGAAAATCCCAACATAATAGGACAGAGGAGACGCAAAAAGGAGAGATTACCGTGTGTGTGTGTGTGTGTGTGTGTGTGTGTGTGTTTACGTTGAGGGAATGAAGGGAGGATTTAGCTAAGCTTAGAAAGCCATGTGGCTTTTCTGTGCAACTTGTTTTGTTTGTGTGTGTGTGTGTGTGTGTGTGTGTGTGTGTGTGTGTGTGTGTGTGTGTGTGTGAGAAGACATCTGTAGCATGAGCGAGGACTGAGGCACAGATTGATCAGGACGATGAAGGGAACATCATCATCATCATCATCATCATCTCAGTTCTCGCAGCGTTGGAAATCAAACCTGAACGAAGTTTGTCCCATCCTGAACCACGTTAGCTATTCTGGGCCTGAGTCTGACCTGAAATTCTGCCTGAATTAATACATAATAACAATAATTTAAGTAGTTTATTACAAATTGAAGTAAACTAGAATGTATTGCAAGTTATTTTCAAGTCTAAACGAGCGATTGGCATCATTATACGTTAATTTACATGTCGCATGAACGCTGTGCTGAGGAGAAGCCTTTCTTTTTTTCGCGTACGCGCCACGGTTTTGTTCTGTTCTGCACGCGACTTCAAACTAGTTTCAGAAGCGTTCAGCCCCACAGACTTTGTTTACTGGCTCAGATTTGGACATGTTCCCGGTGCATGTTCTACTAAACATGCTTCTACATGCGCTACGTATTTAATTAGTTTCGCTTCTGTCTGTCACCGAGTGCTTCTGGGACGCTTCAGCTTGCCATGCATGTAACAAAGAAAAAACTCTGTTGTTATTTTAAACATCGGTCCAGAATTTCACAATCGGTGCATCCCTAGTCAAATCTTTTTCTTACAGCTCAGTTTAAAGACTTTGAAGATGTGTCTTATGTTGCTTTCACACCAGGAGGTCCGGGGGACTCGGTTCTGCCTGGACGGGAGGTGTTGTCCAAAACAAGCACTGACCAGGAAGAAGAAAACCCGGCTCATCAACTGGCTTTCTGATCTTTGCTTCATTGGGTAGTCCATTTGCAAACTGCACCAAGGTTCACTTGCAAAGCGGAGCCACGTTTTGAGGCGTACCAGAGTTCGGATGAGCTTTCACACCTGCCAAAAAACAAACCGAGGGAGCAAACTGTCTGTTTAACGCAGTGGCTCAACACTCAAACATGAAGCTTAGATGTCATCACGACTGGTTGAATGATGATCAGAGTTATAACCAAGCATCATGTGATAATGTAACAGCTGACCTCACAGACTGTGTTCGATGTGTTGACTTGTACACTGAACACATGAAGGGCAGCGTGTCACAGACAGAGTTAAAAAAAAACATTATTGGACAAGATTCCTTCATAAAAGTGGAAAACATCTCCCATAAAGACATTTATTTAGCTGTTGACCTTGGAAGCGATGGTTCAGCGAGGCGGAAACAACATGATAAGAGCTTTTCATTCCTCTCACTGTCTGTCCTTTTCCTACTCTGCATAACGCTGTAAAGTGCTACTGGGTGATTTTTCAGCACTCCAATTGGAATAATAACACCGCCAGCTTTTTGGTGAAAAACACCCTTAATTACCACAACCTTGCAGCGTGAGAAAAAGGGCAAACTACTTACTTTGACTCCTTTTGCACTGAGTAGCTCTTGACTTACAGTCTTCTGCATGAATCTGCATCTTTATTTCCTCGTCTAAAAACGAAGCCGTCGCTCCGCTCAGTGTTTAATCTGTAATATTCTGCACTTCACTATTTTGCAGCAGAGTTTAAAAAAAATCTCTCTAAAACTTGACACAACCACTGACATCGAGCCTTTTTCCCTCTGAACACTACATGCTCACTGAATCATGAAGGCCGGCGTGTCGCACAGCAATCCTGCTATCAACAAGAAGCCATAGGTTTTTTGGCTTTTGTGAGATTTCAGAATAGAGGTTTTGTGTCACTTCATTCATGATCCTTGAATAAACCAGGCAAGAGAGACAGTTGGACAAAATGTCAGACTGCTGCAAGGTTTTGTGTCAGACTGGAAGATATCACAGCCACAAATTTGTCCCCAAATGTCAGCAAAGGTAAGAGAAGGTTTGTGAAGCCACACTTTATATCAAACCAGAGCCCATACAGTTACCTCTACCTATATATTTTCAGGCTCGGGCCAAAATGCATTGCAAATATAGCAGCACAGGACAAACCACAGTGCCCTCTGGATGCAGGTACGGGTCCATGAGGTGCACCTGGTACCTGCAGCCCTGAACAGGGAGCCTCGCTTTGGGAACTATGAGTCAGTTTCATGTTTCTTGTCATTGTTGTGTTTGACTGTGATGTGTACAGGATTTCTTTTTCTTGTCAATTAACAGTTAATTACAAATAAATAGATGAATTTTAGAAGCTGCTGTCTTGTTTGCCCAGCTAACCAATCCCGCCTCCTCAGTGAGACATGGAATAAGTCAATAAATGGTCCTCTGTCAGAATATGAGCACTATAGAAACCCTGCTCAGTCCTTTTCATCGCAGAGCTGCTGGGGACTGATTTCTTTTGGAGACACAGTTGTTGTAATCTCGATCCATCCTCCCTCTGTTTCTCTTTAAATCAGTATTTCTGTCAACTCTGTCTCTTTTCTGTCCACTTGTTCTTCTCTTAATGCTGACTGGGATCATCGTGCTCCACCGGTGCTGGAACATTCTCACAGAGAAGTTTACGTCAAAACAAAAAGAAACTGAGGCGTTCAAGACTGAATAAACATGGAAGCTCGTTTAGCTCCTAAAAACAGATTCAATGCAGTGTTTAACCACGAGGCGGTGTGGGTGTGTTTATTTGTGGTGAACCGAACTGCTATGAAACAATCAGAAAATAACTTTTTAAGAACCGATTCACCGGCTTTCACGCTACCAGCGCTCGCTCGCTCTCATTCATGGTCTATGTCGCTCGATCACAGCGGCCTCGCTCTGACAAACCAGAGGAAACTTCTCCGTGTTTCTATTTTTATGTATAGACTGTGAACACAGAATATATAACATAGGCTCAAACATAGAAGAGCCGTCCCGAAAAGTTGATTCTGTCCTCATGTCTTTTCCCTCCCCTTTACGTCTCTGTGTCGCTGGGTTTGACCTGCGCTTCGCTCTCACCTGCCTGATCACCCTCACCACCTGCAGCTCATTACCCAATCACCTGTGCAGAGATATAACCCGAGTTCAGCCGTCTAGACTCTGCCAGACCGTTGGCTCTTTGTGTCTTCTCCAGTTTTTCTGTTATATTTCTAACCCTGTTCTCTCCGTGCTTCAGGATTCCTGCCTGCCACGTCCAGCTCTGCCTCGTTATCACTCCTGTCTCTGGAAATCAACCAGCAGCAGCAGCCCGGCACTGTTCTCCCCGCCTGACACCCACCTTCCTCTGTCTGCACTGTTCACCCCTCTGGCCTTGTTTAAGAAACCTTTTTGAACTTTGCTCAGTCTCTGGTTGCATTTGCACTTTGGGTCCACACAGCTGCAGCCTAAACAGATTAGCACCATTCAAGTGAACGGGGGGGGACGACGTGTTTTCACCAGCACAATAACCATCCTGAGGCAACTTTGTGCAAAACATCTTTTTTCACGATGGATTGAGCAGGACCGACTTTCTCTCTGCGATTGGACTAAATGTTAAACTTGCATTTTGCTCATCTGCTCAGATGAGTCAAACTAACTGCTCCACAGCTCAGACAAACTGTTCCAAACATGCCACCCACCGACTTGCTTTCACTTCCTCCCCCTTCCTTCCTTCCTTCCTTCCACGTCTCTCCATCTATCTTTTCTCGGCTCTCGCTGTCTCTCTGGATAATAATAACCTACCACACCGGGCTCATTATAGCATCAAAGAGAGTCTCCATGAAAACACTGATCGCGGCGTTTGGGAGCGCTCGATCAGCTTTGATTCCCTCTCACACCGCATGAAAAGAAACAGCTGAGGAAAAACAAGAAAGCAAACCCAGTTCAGAGAGCGTTCCTCACCAAATTTATGCCGCCTTTGAACGTGATAAACACTCGACAAAGAACCCAGACGCCAAATCCTGTTTTTGAGTGTTTATGATCTTTGTCCTTCAGAAACATTGCGCTTCTTTCTCTGCTGTGATTACTGTCGCGACGACTCCAAGAGGTCAGTTTTATTCTAATAATAAGGCGTCTTTGAAAGCTGTTTCATGTGCAGATTATGATGTTTTTTCTTGGCGAGGACACAGACTGAAGTCTGACTAAGTGACAGAATACAGGTCTGAATTATATTTATTTACCAAGCTGTAAGTTTCATGAGTCAGAAATTAGGAGCAGCCTCAGACTGGCAGTGATAATATACTGATTAAGGCGAGGAGTGGCTGGACACTGAGGAGATAAGTGCCTGCAGGAGAAGCTAACTGCATGACCTCTAAAAGCACCGGGCAGTAGGGACCCTAATAAACTGAAAGCCCCCCTATAGATCCACAGGGACTTAGTCCCGGGAAAATGACAACCTCTAAACATTAAAATGTCCCCAGGCATGCACAGCGACATAAAGCGAACATGAAACTACTCTCCAGAGATCAAGAACAGTTCATGCTCACTGTGAAAAAGAAATATCTCACTTATGGAAAGGTATTGCTCTTTAATGCAGTTTTAAAATTACATTAAGACAATTTGGACTGTGAGCTCAGAGCACCGGGGGAGTGTTAGTTAGTTGGACCACCAGGAAGAAGAAGAAGAGGTTTACAGGTCCAGCAGCTTCTATGGACATAATGGCAGAGGAGACGAGAGTGAAGAGGTTTAAACTCTCTAAATCGGGGGCACATTTCTACGTGATGTTGCTTTTTTATCCTGAAAAGAAAGACGGAGAGAGGGCAGACACACAATCAGCATCTCTCGAGTTTCAGCTCGCCTCGCTCTCACCTCGTCATATGGAGGACCTTGACGTTAAAGAGCAGCTATATTGAAATTCAGGGCAGACAAGTGGAAATCAGTCTGAGTCTGAGGGTTGCAATTATCAGTCTGAAATGGCTTCGAGGGTGAGTGCGTCAATGACGTCTGCACACACACACACACACACACACACACACACACACACACACACAGACAGTCAGATGCTCACATAGACAAACAAGACACATCTGAACAACACACACTTACCGATACTTACACACCAAGAGGAAGGAAAAGACAAATAAACACAAGGACAGCAGCTGACCAACACACACACACATTAAAGATTAGAGATGAGCAGACTCAAGTTCAACAAGCTCTTCCTCCGCATGTCTGGCCTCCAGTTTAAACAAGGCGCCGCTGGTTATCACATTTTAACCACGGGCACGGGCTTCCCATTCGTCAGAGAGCAACAGAAAAGCTGACCCGTGAGCCGAGCACAGTGCAGCTTGTTTCTTCTTACCCCAGCGTGCAGTAACTCCCCGCGGGGCGAGCCATCAGTCAAATACAGGGCGGAGGTGCTCTAATCAGAAACTACTCGGAAAGACTTGCAGTAATGTGCAATAGAGGAGAACCGGACTTTTTTCTGGTTTTGCTCTTGGAAATAATGGGATTTCTTTCAGAAGCAGTTAGAGCTTTTCCCTGTATGTATAATCCATCCAAAAACCAGCACTCACAGCTGACTGACAGGCTCATTTGCAACTAGTGTTTCTCCGGACAGCTGCATGCAAAGCTAAGAAAATAAAAGCATGAAGCGGTTATTGATCAGGGTAAGGGGGCGAGCAGAGTCTGGGTGTTTTGTGTCCCTACACTCTCAGAAAAAGCGCTCTGGAGAACCTTCCTGTGCTCTAATTCAAACCTTTATTGAGTCACTTTGAGTTCTCTGGAGAACCTTTTGTACTGTTTAAGGTTCTTTAGAGAACTGAATGCCAAAAATAGTTCTTTAAGTCACAATTACAGCACCTTTGGTGCTTTGAAAAACCTGTTCCTTTTAAAAAGGTTCTTTGTTACACTGGTTACTGGCGGCCTTGCAGCAGCTGGTTCTCTGAAGAACCAATAGGTAAAAGGTTCCCTGCAGAGCGTAAAAAGCATCACAGTGAAGAACCACTCCAGGTTCTAACTGGAACCTTTATTTTTAAGTGTGTGCTGTAAGTAGCTCTGGGTGAAAGCATCAGTTTAACGCCCGAAACGTCAAATGGAAATGTCTGCAGCAAATAACTGATCGCCCGAGCAACTCGCTATCTCCATGTCTGCGTTATTATTACACCGCGGGACCGTTCTATTATGCATGAGAGTGATTACGCTTTAGCAGATTACAAGCTGACCCCATTGCCTTTGCTTTACCTGAAGTGTAATTTGGATTCGAGAGACGCGGGAGAATGTTTGTACCATCAATCCCTGTGATGTCTGGGGATTGAATGCAGTAGAACAGAATAGAATGGGTCGGCTCTTAATGACGTCCTGATATCATTTTAAAACGGAATGGGACAACAACATGATGAAAATGCTTATTTCCCTTGCTGACAACAAAACCAGTACAAATGGTGTCCCCACACACACACACACACACACACACACTGACAATGTTTCCAGTGGAAATGGAGTCAGGATGTGTGCACAGGCTGCAGTATGATGTATTTCAAAGCTGATGTTAAGGGAATGGATTCCGACTGACTGAGAGTGCCAATTGGATATGGCTGGGTGAAAATGACCTCGGCTGTAGCTCTCTCTGAGCAGTCTTATATTTTTGGCTCTGGGTTGTCTCTATTCTGTGCCTTCCAAACACAAAAATAGACTTCCCCCCCCCTTTTCCCTTTCTGGTTTCAGGTTCTCACTGGAGAAAGCTTGTGGCACACGGTTGCTGGTTTGAATCTCTTGTCTGTATCTGTGTCTTTATCGATCAAGCCGGATGAAACCAGTTCGCTAAACTTTGAGGACATCAAAACTTTAGACGACCTGAAGTTCTTGTAACCGACCCCAAAGTCTTTTGTCCTGCAGGTTCTCGTGGATTGTGGTTGCACCCGTTACTGTGTCCCAGCTTGAAGTCTATTATCATCATTACAACCATTAGTCATATCTCCATTAAAATGTATAGTTATATTGATAATTATTATTATTATATCTGCTGTTCATGTATGCTTCTCTAAACTCAACCAGTCACTGCAGACGTCCACCCACCATGATCCAGGTTCTGCTCGAGGTTCGTGCCTCCCAAAGGAAGTTTTTCCTCGCAGCCGTCACCAGCTGCTTGCTCATGGTGGGAATCGTTGGGTCTCTGTACATCATTTTATAAAGAGTACAGTCTAGACCTGCTCTGGATGGTCATGAGATAACTTCTGTTAAGATTTGGCGCGATGGAGAAGATTGAAACACAAAATAGTGCATCCTCGAAGGTTCATTTAGGTCCGTTGCTCTCCCCGCTTACCTAAATTCTGTGTATAAGTCTGCTTGAACTTCTGTCTGTTTTTATTTTTTCCTCATTAGCACTTCTGCCACTTAAAAAGACTCAAAGCTCCAGTTTCAATGATCTCTTCACACGGTAGCCTACACACACACACACACACGACGCTCGCTTCATCCAAGGTTAGGATCAAAAGGCCAGTTTCTACCTGTCCTTTTTCCTCTCAAGTGTCTCTTTAATGTAGAATAACCAGAGAAGAAAACACACACACACACACACACACACACAGTCAGATCAAAGGTCTGATGTCCAGCCTCTTTGTGTGATCCAGCTTCAAACAGTCACATGTTGACAGAACACGGCTGGGTGAGAATGTTAATCAGGTATTAAAGGGCGGCAGCGCTGCAAAACATCTTCAATAAGTCGATATATTTTATACTTTCTGCACAATTTATCACTGATACTTTGGATTCCCCGTCTTACGTACGTCTGCGCAGATGAATGCTTTGGATTCCCCGTCTTACGTACGTCTGCGCAGATGAATGCTGAATGTGGAAAACTGAATCGCAGCTTTCAGCCGCACCTCATTCACTCTTGTTTGGACTGAGGACAGATGAAGAAGCTGGACAGGCTCGATCCAACGGCGACTGCTGGCGTATGCGCCGATAAAGTACAGAGACGAAATGTGTTTCTGGTTGACAATGAACGCCAGGAATCATTGTGTTAATCAGCATTATGGTTTATATCCACACATGGGCAGCATGCATTCATCGTCAAGAGAGAGAATGACTTACAAGATACCTGGAGGAAATACATGCATATGTTATGATGAGGCTGTCTTCTCTGTCTGAAGACCACCTGGTCCCAAACATCCAATCAACCTCTGCAGGATAAAAGACCGCCAAGCTTCAGCCAAGCTTAGTGATTTTCATGAACTTTTGTTTGCTCGTTCCAGGA
>NW_020854047.1:0-89873 GCF_000972845.2 Larimichthys crocea | reverse complement strand
TTTGGATTCCCCGTCTTACGTACGTCTGCGCAGATGAATGCTGAATGTGGAAAACTGAATCGCAGCTTTCAGCCGCACCTCATTCACTCTTGTTTGGACTGAGGACAGATGAAGAGGCTGGACAGGCTCGATCCAACGGCGACCGCTGGCGTATGCGCCGATAAAGTACAGAGACGAAATGTGTTTCTGCTTGACAATGAACGCCAGGAATCATTGTGTTAATCAACAGGTGATCACCTCACCACCTGTTCCCAAACATCCAATCAACCTCTGCAGGATAAAAGACCGCCAAGCTTCAGCCAAGCTTAGTGATTTTCATGAACTTTTGTTTGCTCGTTCCAGGATGCAAATGAAATCAATTATTTTTTTATTTTATTTAACATAAAATGTCAAAACACAACATGAAGAAATGTTAAAGCAAAACCTTAGACGCTCAGAAAAACAGCAATCAACACAAAGCTCAGAGGCGACGATGGCAGAAGACTGCAATTGAACGGAAATCAAAAGTTGGTGTGCAACTGATGTAATCAGATTACAACAATCTGAGCCTGCATTGGAAAGATTGATTTGAGTGAAGTTGTTAAGTCTTACTAACTGACAGCTGAACCCTGGTGGTCATTGATATCACCGGGAAGGACTGTGAATGAATCTCACTGCATTCTGCTCAGCGAGTGTGAAGCTCTCCTGAACCAAAGCGCTGGATGAACGCACTGATTGACAATCGACCGGCTGACGTTGCTATCTGTGAGCCCGTGCAGCTGCCTGTGTGGCTCAAAGGAAAACTTTCCAGGCAATAAAATATTTTCTTCTTGAACGTCACAGGTCACGATCAAGACATAAAACTTCCCTGATAATTCTCGAGGGAGGGAAAGGAGACACGTCCGTGGAAAAGCCTTTGTGTGAGAGTCTTGGCTGGGCGCCAGTTGTCAAGATGGCCGTGTCCACCGAAGCCCGCTGTCCTCTCGTCTTCCAACTAATTGTCAGGGACAGCCTGGTAATTCAGCAGGTAATAGCAGAGCAGCCCTCTGCTAATGTATTCCTGCCCAGGAAATGAGACTTTGGAACCAGCATGACAAGATGACTGACAGCTAGATTAGACCGAGGGAGGACGGGAGACAGACAGAGAGAGGGAGGAAGGTATGCAAACAGATAATGTGAGAGGAAAAAAGAGAAGAGAGTAACATGGCAGTAAAAGATGAGATGACTAAAAAGATGGGTAAAGGAGAGATAACACAACAGACAGGAAGAGATGAAAACCTGTCTAAACCCAATGTAACATCCCCAAGCTTTGATTTCAGCATTATGGATGTTGCCATCTCGGTTTTGCAGGGCTGTGTTTGGACAAGAGCGTGCCTTGGATAGTCCGGTTCGTTAGGGCCCCAGGCGTTTTGGACCAGCGGGAAGAAGACGAGGTTTTCAGGCCCAGCGAAACTTTTCAGTAATCGAAGGGAGCACCCCCAGACTATCCTGGTGTGAACCTACCAGGATAATCCTACTAACCTACTAAATAAAGATCATTGCTGTATGGAAGACGACTCGAAGCTGCAGACGGAGACGATAAACTCTCTCTCGGGTTCTCGGGCTTCCTCCCACAGTCCAAAGACATGCAGGTTAATTGCAGGTGACTCTAAAGGTGTGAATGTGCAGCCTTGTCTCACGGCAGTTTGTCAAACTGTTACCAAATCTAATCTATGTGAGTGTGAATGTATGTTGTGTCGACTGCCGACTTGTCCAGGGTGTATGCCGCCACGTCAGCGAGGATTATTTTTTTTGTTTCCAGGAAGAAAATGCAAGAAAGTGATTATAATGTTTCAATTGAAGAGAGATGCCAGTCACAGTGATAATGATGAAGAGAAGAAAACACAGCACTGACAGTCCTACGTACAGCTCCTGGTGTATAATTAGATATTTTTAAATGAGGAGTGAATGTTTACTCATCACTGAAATAAAAAGGCATGTACACAGCTTCACTGAATAATTGTTGCTCATTCTATAAATACCTGTGCCATATTTATAGAGTGAAGCCCGTCCATCATGAGACAACTTTAATTCTTGATGCTTTCAACCAGCCACAGACTTATCCCACCTTTAAAAGCGTTTCATATTCTCTCCACCCTAATGAGACACTTGTTTAAAACATATAGTCGTTCCACCTCCGTAAGAGGCTTTAAGAAAACATGTTTATTCCTTATTAAACTCTGTTCCGACTGTCTCCGAGAGGCTAAATGCCACTCAAAGAGTTTTACTCAGCCCCTGGAAGGTGAAGGCTATTAGAGGTCTGACATTATTTGACAGGATCAAATCCTTTGCATGGAAAGGTCAGCCAAGGGGAACAACCCCGACTTTAAAAGAGCCAGCACACATTGTTTCTATACCAACAAGACAGAAATGAAAAAAAGACTCAAACACGAACCTGCAGGAAGAGCAAAAATGAGATCAGGAAGATTATAACAGCTTGATGCATGCCGAGATAGATGCTGTAAATTTCTTCCTTTGATACAATATCGTGATGCTGCACTGACCTGTGATCAGCTGAACATTCGTACGTCTGTTCTCACAGTATGTAATTATGAGAAGTACGTAACGCTTCACGGCACTAAGTCACACAGCAGCAACTATTTCACTGATTCTGGTGAAACTGGATCATATTTTATGGAGGAAATGTTTTCTGGTTTTCCCTCTGATGTCCTCCGGCTGCTCCGCCTCAACTCTCTGTGATTTACAGAGTTTATGATGGACAGTGAAGTAAACTGCTGACAGCTGTAGCTGCTGTTAGCTCAGTCTGTTAGCCGGGCTGCTCGAACTATGAGCTCAGAGCACCGGGGGGAGTATTAGTGTTTGTACCACAGGCGTTTTAGACCACCGGGAATAATAATAATAATAATAATAATAAGAAGAAGAAGAGGTTCTCAGGCCCAGCGGTCAGCAGCATCTATGGACATAATGGCAGAGGAGAAGAGTAAATGTGGGACTGACTTTTAGTGGTTGGTGAGAGCTTGGTGAAATAAAAGGCTGAAAGACAGAGCTGGGCTTCTTTACCACAGTGGGATTAAACTCTGAAACTGGAGACAACAAAAAACACAAAAAATACAAATTTCTGCACAGTGTTGCTTTATATTTCTGTTTAATTGATGATGAAATTAGTTTGTCAGAAAGAAGTGGATGAGATGAGACAAGAAGAAGAAGAAGTAGTGAGGCTTTGTGGGCACAGACTGTATTTGTGTCATCTCGCTGTCAGAGAGAAGAGACAATGAGAGAAGTGCAGCAGATACAGTGGTACTGCAAAAGTAGCATTAACAGACTTTCTAACAATGGCTTAAAAGCCTCATGACGTTTTGATGGCAGAGAATTATAGTTTTCTTCACCGTCTTTGGATAATCATGTTGGAAGTGATTATCTATCCACCCTCCCTGTGTTAACACTGTGTTCCTGTGTCTTTGCTGATCCTCGAAACCCGCCCTGAGTTTACAGGCATCAGAAACATGCCACACACGTTTCTCTCCTTGCTTTTTGGTAATTATTCCAGCGTCCCAGTAATAACACGGTTATGTTCCAGTCATGTCAAGTTGCTCATGCTGTGGCAGGGAGTAGCTGCTGGGGAGGTATTTTAACAGTCCGTGACAAAAATGGGGATTTTCTGGGGGATTGCTTCAGCGAGCTTCAGAGGGCGAACGCTATTACTGCCAGGACATCGTTCGACGTCAACAGATGGAGCGAGCATTACAGTAAGGCACACTACAAGGGTCGACTTGGGTAAGTCTGTTGTAACCGTGATTGGTGCTTGATTGCTTTCTTCACCACAACAAAAAGGAAGTGTCAGCTCGACGCAGCTGTGAATCAAAAATGGTTCCTTTCAAATCAAATCTTTCAGGAATTTGGAAATAAACACGATCGTGCTCACGACTGAGCGTCATCTTGGTGGGTAAGCTGGATTTGTTTCATCATTTTGACAAGACCACAGAAGATAATGCAGGTTTTTAATCAAGCGTTTGGAACATTTATCTGATTTCTTCCTCTCTGTTAGTCTCAGTTTGTTAGATCAGAGCAGCAGTGTTAATAAGAAGAAGAGGAAGAAGAGGTTTTCAGGCCCAGCAGTCAGCAGCATCTTTGGACATGATGGTAGAAATCTTTCAGGAATTTGGAAATAAACGTGATCAACTGTTTGAATTATTTTGTCCCCTCTCTGTTAGTCTCTTTTCTCCGGCCTCCACCTCTTTTGCAGAATACGAGTTTGTTGTTTTCCTGTTTCTTCCTTGTCCTTTTTTGGTTTTTCTCTCTCTCTGATTCTGATTTTTTTTCCACCCTTTGAAGCCGAGATGAAATTTGTCTTCTGCTGTGTTTCTGCCTCCGTCCGATTGGTTTTTATTCCTCATTCTCTTTGTCAGTTGTCATCCGTCTCTCTTTTCCCCTTTTTTCTCTCTTCACTCCTTCGTACCTTCACCTCTTTCTTTATTTCTTTGTTTCCGTTCTCATCTTTCTCCTCGTCTTTTCCCTTCAGATGCTTTTTGTTCTTGCGGTTTCTGTTCTCTCCCTTGCTCTTTCAGTTTTTCTCTGCTCAGATGAAAAGATCACTCCTGTCTGCCCGTTTGTTGTCTTCGCTCTCAGAGTTTTCTCCTCTGGTTCTTTGCCACATGCTGCTAGTCTGACGGCTCGGGTCAAACGAACTGACCCGCCGCGCATTGCTAATGTGCTCCGGGGGAATCGGTTAAATTATGCTCACTGCGGGGGTGAAGACATACATAACACTGGCATCAAACTCCTCAAGGTTACGCAGTATTTAGCCCTGCAGCTTCCAGCTGTTTACAGAAGATGAAGGCCTGTTTTTGCCAAACTGACATGCACATGTCCTACGCCGCCTGTGTTGGCCAAGAGACTGGCTGAGGGCACGCATCACGGTTGTTGGCCTCCAGCGCTCTCAGGAAGGAAACAAGATGACGGTTTGTTGGCGGGAACCAAGATAACCAAACTGCATGGCCACGGACATCTAAAGACTTTGACCAGATCTGATCTGCACTTCAACAACATATACTACACATGATTATTCCTAGACGCTGCCAGCTGCTTTGTCTCACGTATAAACCAGTGAAATAAGAGTCAGTATAAAGAACGGACAGAGCATGAGGGACGTCACCCACAGGTTTCCGAAGCGCCGCTGTGAAACCAAAAATATGCAGCGTTGGCCACCGCCATGTTGGATGTTCTGCTTCTTCTCCCTCTTGGTTAATCTAAATATCAGCGTGGATCATCAGCGGACCTAAGGCAGGCTGAATGACACCTGGTTTTTCGAACAAGCCATCTGTATTTACCTGTCAGTCAAAGTGTCCACGCTCTTAATCCTGCATAACTTTAAGCCTTAATATCATTTCAACGGGTGAGTTCTATAAAAAAGATTCACCTTCAGTACAGTTGACTGCTGTAAGTTATTGGTTTGATTCATGGTTAACCTGCATTAGATTTTCACAACAACCGATTGATCGACGCCCATAAATCTGGTGACACTGCGACCACATGCTGAGATTTCTGACTGTGGAAAAAAAAGCTCACCTTCCAGACACAACAGACCGACAGACAAGAAGACGGGCGGGAGGAACGAAAATAGATCAACACAGACCGACAGAGGAGAGCAGACATGTGAAGCCCCGCAGAGATTTTGTGTCTAGGTGAGATTTTACAATGTGGAACATCACGATACATCCATATCAAACATCAAGAGGATTTCTACAACAACTCTCTTCAGACTTTCTGTCCTTCCTCTGACTGCCTCTGTCTGTCGACTACTCAAATCTTTCTGCAGCCATCTTTTGTTTTCCTGTCACTCCTGTCCCTTTTCATCCGGGTGGAACATAAATAAGAGCTCTTTGAGATATTCTGAAGTAGAAGTGCTGCTACAAGTCAGACCAACATGTATTTATGAATCCATGCACCACACACTGCCCTCCGATATCTCTGTTATCCCCAACCTGGGGTCCTGACCCCAACTAGAAGTTGTGACGCCATCTTAAGGTCAAGAAATCTAAATTCTTTTCAAAGTCTCGATTGTTTGTTAGGATTATGTTACAACAACCGCTGACGTGCATCTGTGTAACGTTGTGTCAAGGGTTTATCATCTATGCAAGGATAGGATAGGCACCTGATTGGTCGTTCATTGGAGGAGGTAACACACGTCTGTATGAGGACGTTCAAGAACGTCAGGAGGACGGTACAGTAATCAAGTCGAGAGGTGACCACAGCCTGCAGTTAATGTGGTTTGATTGTACAGTTTATTGTCATTGAATATATGAAATATCAGTCATCAGGTTGGGAACAACCAATCAGATGGACGATCAACCGATCCCATTTGTCGCAGCAGTAAAAGTCAGATTGTTTTGGGGATGTTGGAGGTTTTAGAAGTTGTTCCCTCGTCAGTCACATCAGTTTAAAGGATCTGATGTTCCTATAATCAGCCTCGAAGCGTGTATAGGCTTTATGCTCTGCTAGTTGTTTGATTTATGAACGTGTTTACTTTATTTCCTGCCGAGGAATTTAAAATAAGATTTCTTTTCATAAAGAATTTGAATTTTGTCCCAATGAATTCACCTATAATTGGTTGAGCTTTACTGAGCTGAGCCGTGCGTCCAGATGGCAGAGGGGGGGTTTTAGTCATTCCTCAGCTCCTGGCGCTGAAGTGCTTTTTTAAAATGTGAAGAATGATTGCTGCTGCTGCTGTTTAAGTAATTTCAGAATACAGTGACTCACTTATAGCATGAGTACAGTACGTCTCCCTTTTCGTCCTCTGCGCCTCCCACCTCTCCTTTGACAGCATGTTAACGCCTCTGCCAAAACAGGTCACGCCAAGGCCGGCACAGAAAAACGAGATAGACAGAGAGAGGATGGAGATACATACAGACAGAAGGCAAAGATAGCTAACAGCAGCTACAGCTGTCAGCAGCTTACTTCACTGTCCATCATAAACTCTGTAAATCACAGAGAGTTGAGGCGGAGCAGCCATGCAGGTTATGTTATTAATATTTAACAACAATAAATAAAAAATAAACAATATATTCATGAAAACCAACCACAGATTTCAGCTCTTAAGATGTTCAAAGTCTTTTACTGCCATTTGTTTTCCATTTTTACCATTTTGGCTGTTTCCAGGTGTGTGATCTTCTCTTAGAGGACGGTAAAGATTGATTCGCCTTCCTCTATCGAATCACACGCCTCACACAGCACTGATAATCACAGGATACCTCATCCCCAGAGGATTGCTGGTACATGAACCATACCATACTGTGTGTGTGTGTGTGTGTGTGTGTGCGTGTGTGTGATCATTTTCTTAACTCCTCTGTGTGAGTGTGTTTGAATTTGTGTAGGGGTGTGTGTGTGAAACGCCGTGTCCGATTACTGCAAATTGCAATGTGAAGATAGAGCTCTCACACACACACACACACACACACACACAAACAAACACACACACACTGTCAGGTGTATTTAGCTCAGAGCCCAGTGATGAGATCTCCACAGTGACTGGAGGGGTCACGACCCCATTATACACAGGGCACACACACTGACCCCGTGTGTGTGAGTTTATGGGAGTGAAATGCCCGGTGTGGTCTGATTGTGTACTTCATGGATTACACTTAATGTGTGTGTGTGTGTGTGCGTGTGTGTGTGAGAGAGAAAGAAAGATAAAAACATCATTTGAGCTGAATTAGTTTGAGCTAATATATATGTCGATTTTCAGTACACTGCCAAATTACATAGAAATTGGTATTTTAGTGATTTAGCGCCGCCAGTTTCAGAGTAAAACCAAATCGCTCACTCTCTCCTTTTCTCTTCTTAGCTTCCTCCGTCAGCGTCCTCTTCACTCTCTTCTCCTCTGCCATTATGACCATAGAAGCTGCTGACTGCTGGGCCTGGAAACCTCCTCTTCTTCTTCCCGGTGGTCCAAAACGCCTGTGGTACAAACACTAACACTCCCTGTGTGCTCTGAGCTCACAGCTAACAAACTGAGCTAACAGCAGCTACAGTTTACTTCACTGTCCATCATAAACTCTGTAAATCACAGAGAGTTGAGGCGGAGCAGCCGGAGGACATCAGAGGGAGAACCAGACTAACGGAAACTGCCTTTCTTCAGCAGGTAGTCAGGCCTTTTGAGCTGAAAAGATGAGAGATTGGCCTTAAATTAAGGCTTTTGAGCTGAAAAGATGAGAGATTGGCCTTAAATTAAGGGTGCGCCGATTGATCTTCCACAAATCGTTATGAGTCGATGTCCGGCCTAAATAGATGGTTCTGTGGTCTCTATAATCGCCCTCAGCTCTTGATGTTAACATTGGTGTAAACCAGCAGAGTGCAGGTCAATCAGACTCCTCATGGACTAAAATGTGATTCATTCCTGCCCTCCCCACTGGCCACAAACAAATCCATCCAGATAACACCTGTCAGTTCATGTGGCTTTCGTTTACATGCGCCGCTTCCTTTCCAATCAGGCTCTTTGAATCTTAACAAATATGTTGTTAGCACCAAAGCAGGTAAATGTGTGCTGTGCTTCCTGGGACTTAGTCCTATTACCTTTTGGTCCATCAGGGACCAAACGGTGAATGTAGGTAAATTAAAAACACATCGGTGCGCTCGTCTTACAGGGACCCAATGCAAGTAAATATAGTATCTCAACCAAGAATCCAGGCTAATTAAAATATACTAGGACTCTGATCATTTGGGGACTTACTTAGTAATCGTCTCTCACCTGGGGCGCGTTCAAGGGGACATTTGTCTTTTGAATTCCCTTCTTTCTATTAAATCGGAAGAATGGGTCAGGCTTTCTGTTACTTCAGAGGATCGTCACCACAAGAGTCACAAAGGAGGACGGGAAAGATGCAACAAATTCAGTTCCTCTTCCTTTCAAACCGCGCCGCAGTCAACTACAGTTTAACTACACAACAACAACAACAACGAACCAGCGAGACATTGCCTTAGATTTCTCCTGCAGACACTGCTTGGTGTGACTTGACTTCGCCATTGGCTGGAACACAGAACATTTCATCTGATGATGAGTGTGTAAAATCATCTGTAGTCTCTATTGCACGATACTTGACTATATTACATCCAATACTCACAAAGACATCCACATCTCTGTAAATAACTATGCTCTTGGGGTAGCCCTATTTTCAAACAACGTAACAGGATGAAATCGATTTTTTCTTTTTGGACTAAAGACATTTTCAATTCTCCTGATGGTGTCTCGCAGTAAATGTCTTCAACAAAACCCCTTGAAATAGATTTTATTTGGAAAGTCTCTGGCTCGCCCTGGAGGCTTGTTCTGGATTAAAATCTACAATCTGTCCTTTTCTGTTTGTTATTAACTGTCCATATTCATGTGATAATCAATTCCTGACCTATATGGCCCCTTTGAATTATCATCAAGCATCTCAAACTGTGAGCATGTTCATTCAAACACATGTTAAAGCATTTCAAACCACTGGGATGAATGTGAGCTCTTCACACAGCACATCTTTCAACCAGCTGGTGGATCTGCTCCTTTGAATCTGAGTTTTATCTCTGAGCATCCTCCACGGGTGAAATATTACATCCTCCTCCTCCTCTCCAGTGTTCCAGTCTGGGTCCACTCAGCGACTGTGGGAACATCAACCCATCTCTAAATGAAACAATTCACACAAATCTCTGCACAACAAACCACTTTGTGCTTGGGCTCTTTCCAGTCCCTAAATTGGTCCGAATTATAGCTTTGTGTGTAAATATGATTTCTAGGAACAGTTAACCAGAGAACAGATTCAAAGTCAAAACATAGAAACAACCACAACCAAGACAAGAAGCAAGAACTGTTTAGAAAAGCCAAGTTCAACCCTCTTTCCAGTTCCAAAGCAGAGCATCATTTGTTTCCTTCACAGACATCGATTGGCGTTACACAACATTTAAGACCGATGGTGGCCACTTTGACAGTGAACACAGCAGCCCACCGAGGTGGTTTTCTTACCGGGTTTGGCTCCTGGTACCCCAAAGCTGAGTCAGTTCAATTAGCTACACAGCTAACTGAGTTTACGGCAGTTCAGCAGTTCGTTACTTGTCGATTTTACAATCAGTAAAGTCCCTAAACGTGCGGAAGAATGCCTGAAAATACTGAAAACATGACTTTGTGTCACTGTTGGACAGATGGGACAAAGACACTTCATCATTTTTAATTACATGGGCACTTTAATGAGTAGTCTTGATTATGATAATCACATTAGAGACATCACACTCTTTGTTAAGAGTTTGACACAAACAAGCACCGTGTGAAAACCCCTCATTTACTTTTCTTTGACAGTTATCTGTATTTACAAAGGATAAATGTCGGTTCAGACTAGAGGAGGCTTATATTGTCATATTGTCAAGTGCTGCCTTCATCCTCTCTGCGCTAGCATTTAAAACAATGACTTGAACAAGAAAAAACAAATATGTTTTTAATCCTCTGGGCTCCTGATTCATTTTTTATTTCTAAATATATGAGCATGCGTTGGAAGATTTGAGCACAAAGTAACAAACGAACAAGCTTTCACACAGATACTTTGGTGTACGTCTGTTTAAAAGTAAAAGTTGCAACGTCTTTCTCCACCAACTTACAATCTTATCGTGTCGGCCAATTAGAGCGCAGCGTCTATGTCTGATTCCCTAATTCAATACGTTTGAAAGAGCCCCCAGCCACATATTAAATCACATCTGTTCATCTGCAAATAGGATTAGTAGTTGAGGATAAATGCAGACGATACAGTATGTCTGAACTATTTCTAGATGCATGAATTGTTGTTACCGAATATGAAATATCAGTCGACAACGAGCAGCCTGAGGATACACCTGTGGCCTAAACACTCCCTGGAAAACTAGGCAAGCTAGAGTCCAAGGTCCTGGGACTGGGACTGACTTTTAGTGGTTGGTGAGAGCTTGGTGAAATAAAAGGCTGAAAGACAGACGCCGAGCTGGGCTGACTGCTGCTGGACTAGTCAGTGATATCAGCTGCTGCTGGGGACCTGGGTGATGTTGTTGTGGGATTACACTCTGAAACTGGAGGCGCTAAATCACTTTCTATGAAATGTTGCTTTAAATGCAATCATTAAGAATTTGCTATAGAAGTTTTTTCCCCTCACCTACTTGTTCAGCGGTTCATCTGAAACAGCGTGTTCACAAACATCTGTTGCTTATTCGAATATAATTTGAAAATTAAAAGTTTGAACGGCATCACAGAGGAAGATTGACAGCCTGAGTGTGAGCCTCTGAACAGAAACAGAGAGGCGGGAAGGAAAATGTACAGACGCTCAGAGAGAAGTGTACCTGAGAGTGCCAGACACACACACACACACACACACACACAAAACTATAATTACACAACCTGCCGAGTGGAGGCCATACTGTCTGTCATCAAGCCCGGTGCCTTTGCTGTGGTTTCTCAGTCTTGCACTGCCATCTAGTGGTGATGGCAGTCGATTCAGGTTTGTGTTCATACGAGTGACTTGCAATAAACTAATGACATCATTAAATATCAGCTTCCAGTAATCTTTGAATCTTCTCTGCTAAAGAGCAGATGACACACGGGGAAGACGTGGATAACTCTGAGTCTGAGCCTCTCAGTCAGGACACAGTATTTCAAGTTTAATGTCAACTGAAGGCAAAGTTCAACACTCGGTTCATCAGTTATGAAGTCTGTGAAGGTTCTCAGTCGCCCGGGTCATCTTTCTTTGAGAAGCGGTTGAAACTGGGGCAACTTCAGAACCGAAGAAGCCCTTTGGGTGAGAGGTGAAAGTTCAACTGCCCCAGACTCAACCCCGTCTCAAGAGAAACCATCAGTCATGAACACTCCCGAAGTTAAAGCGTTAAGAAAACAAGGTTGTACCGTATCATCATTGAAATACCCGTTACTGTGTGCAACTGTGATGACTGACTCTGGGTTGCCCATTTTACCTGAAATTCACAGTAACTTACTTAATAAACAACATGCTTACACAGTTCTTCTCTTGCACAATGCTACAGATGTGTCCTGCAGGATTCTTGTGCACAAACGTGCAGAAATGTTAGAAAATATTGTCCATCTGCAGAAGGAGGCGAGCTGCCTTGACTGCAGCTGAAATATCAGGATATATAAACTGCTAACCGTGTGTAGTTTCTATCTTCGAGGCTTCATAAAGGCTGGATCAAATGGGTTTCACTCTATTAAATCAGACATCGAAAATCGACCCACGGGCCCCATCCATGGTAGAATCTCTGCTCTGTGAGCTTCTGAGCCTCCCTCAACCGTTTACTGCCATCTAGTGGACGGAAAGGGAAACATGACAAGTTCAGACAGGATGTCCAACATGAACTTTTTATTGTTTTTATTCAGACAATGTTAAACAAAATTTTCTAAAACTCTCGATCTGACGTTACACACGAGAAGCCAAGCGTGATGTGGAGACGTGTTTCTCGACTTTATTGGGACGCCAAGTTAAACATGAAACTACGCAGTGAAACCTTAAACCTTTGTTGTCTTCATAAGATGTAGAACTGGTCAGTTGTTCAGTCCGAGACACACACACACTTCCTGTCACAGCATGTGCGCTGGCAGGGTGCTGGGTACAGTGTGTGTGCCGGTAAGAGCATGTGTGGACATGCTTCTCATTCTATCAGTGACAGCTCTCAGCTGTCCTCCTGTCTGCCTTCCTGTCTCTGTGTCTGTCCACTACACTGTCTCTCTGTCTGTCTGTCTGTCTGTCTGTCTCTCTGTCTTTGTGCCACCCACTGCCCTCTGCTTCTCCATATCGCTGATATAAGATGTTATCCTGGAGTCATCACCGTGAGAAGAAAAAAAGACTGATGATGATGATGACTGTGTTGATTTGTGTATATGCAACACATGCGCACGCACACACACACACACACACACACACACACACCCAGCTGTCTCCCGTGCCTTGAAGTGTGCTGAGAGGTTGGGATGTTGTTGGGCGGGGGAGGAGGTGGACGGACTGACTGACTGACTGGGGGGGAAACCAGAGCTCAGAGTTCACTTACTGGCCAGTTCACCTTCCCAGTACTTTACTGCATCTCTCACACACACACTCACGTCTGCTTCTTCAGGTAGCTTGCTAACCTGCTAACTGCTTATTAATAAACGGATGCTGCAGATTTGGTAAACGTCTGCTGGAGTCATGAACTTTTGGAAGGTCCACATCTTGCTGGCATGGATTCTCAGTGTATTTGCTGGTAAGTCTTCCTGAGTGAGTGTGTGCATGTGTGTGTGTGTGTGTGTGTGTGTGTGTGTGTGTGTGTGTGTGTGTTTGGGCTGTGAGTCGGTTAGTAGACACCGATAAAACTAAATCTGGGTTTAAACTCTCAGAAGAAAGAAACGAAATGAGATCTCACCAACTGCCAGTCCAGCTTTTAGCTGCTCTTAATGTACGTGTGTTTATGGAAACACGAGACATGAAGCTTCATCTGAAGCTGTTTCTATGAAAGTATATCGAGTACTCTGCATGTTACTAAATTCATATTCTCTGTGGAGAAAGTTCAGATCTCTCCAGAGACTGGACTCTTGTCAGGTGGCCGAGCTCAGAAACAGGAGACACCTTCCAGACACATGGCACGGGAACCAAAAAAAGCAATGCACACTGGGTAAACAATGTGAAGAAAATGCTTCATCATTGGGTTTGATTTCATATTATTAATGTATAAACTGTGATATAGAACATTCATTGTCAAACAGTTTATTGATCCGGTTCCGTCTGATCCACTGAATTAAAGACTTGGCTTCATCACGTTGACGCCAGCGATATCTACACAGTCTAAACAATATGAAATCATTTCAATCAGGATTCTTATACTTTATGATCGTATAAAATATCTGAGATTCTGTCAGCGTTGACGTTTGTCCTTCAGGTAACCTAAAAAAAGGGCAGCTCTGCATTGTTGGCATTCCTCGCCGCATTCATATTTGAGTCATTGACTGTAGCTGATGTCCACTTCAGGAAAGATTTATACTCGTCAGTGAGGAGGTATGAGGGGGGGTTAGGGTCTGTGTTCAAGGACACTTGGACCAGAACACATGCTGCCTCTTGGGAAGGATTAAACTTCAAGTACCGGACAGTCCGACAACAGAGGCGCACCCTGAATTCCACAAATGTGTCGCACTTTACACATTTGTACGTCATCAATGATTTTCTTAAACAAATGTTTGGAGCACGAAGTTCTGCAAATGAATCCAGCACACATGAAGTACTCGTGTATTTTACAAACTCCGCTTTGAAAACTTCAAGGATGAGTCAGCAAATACACCACGACATGCCTCTGAATGCTGCACACTGCTCCTTTAAACAGCTCAGTAAAAGGTTCTTCAGGATAAAAATGTTCTCCAGTTCTTCCTGGAGTTTAAGCAGGGGAACGCAAGAAGACATCGACCTGATCTACTCATACCTGCTGTGAAGTAACACGGTTCTGGCAGCATCTCGATTGATAATGAGAATAATTATTGATCGCAAAAGTCAAGATAACAAGCTAACGAAAATGGAGATTTCTTGATCTCATATTGTGTCTGACTTTAGTGAATCAGAACATATCTGGTATGGCATTAATCTGCAGAAGCAAACGACAAAGACCAGAACGGTTTGGAGGACTCAGCAGTGGGAACAAAACCGAGCAAAAGTCAAAGGTCAATAATAATAATCACCAATAATCAAACCATGCTGGATTAAATTTACAATATTTAGTTTGCAGTAACGAGCTCATCGAGGAGTTTAAAGAAAGACAAAGAGTTGAGATGAACAGAGTTTTGTGTTTTGTGGTTCATTTCATATTTTCAAGGGATTCCAGTACTTGATTTTTTAAACAAAATAACGTCATATTAAATACAAAGTTCGGTAGCATAACAAATCCTGTTTGTCAGGGCTGCTTGTTTCCCCTCTGGAAGTCTTCCTATTCATAATCAACATCCTCATTATGTTGTGCTGTTTAAAATCAACCTGTCCTACAGTCCATGTCATTTCAAGTGATTCACAAACAGACAGCACAAATAGCCGATGAGAAAAGACGTGATGTGTGATTCAATTTTCAGTCTTAAAGGTCCAGTGTGTAAAATTTAGGAGGATCTATAAGCAGGAATGGAAAATAATACTTAATGGTTTGTTTTCATTAGTGTATAAACACCTGAAAATAAGAATCTTTGTGTTTTTGTTGTCTTATAATGAGGCCTGTATGTCTACAAAGCAAGGCGTGGGAGAGTATTCATTTGGTTGCAATCTGCAACTTCACCACTAGTTGGCACTAAATCCTGCATACTGGACCTTTAAGAAGAAAAAAAAAGGACTCATTAATAAATCACAGCTACACGATTAACAACAGAAACGTTTCATCTATTGACACCGATCATACGGTCCTCTTTAACTGAGGAAGAACTCTTTTATTTACTGACAATAAGTCATCAGGCTCATTCTCTGGAGGCTGGGAGCAGACGGATGAGGCTGTCATGTGACATTTGGTCACTAGCTGGCAGACGTCCACGTCCTCATGGACTGAAACTCCAAATAATCTCCACGTCCACTTGTTTTCAGCAAAGAGCCTCGGCCGGTTCATTTTGCAGCGTTGACTTCGGGGTCGTGCGGAAATTGGAGTTGCAGAGCAAGGCGGTGATTGACAGCTCCAAGTGGCTGCTCTGTCCCGCCTCCCTTCTATTTTTGTATGAGGCCAGATCAAAGCGTGCTCGTGGGACAACAGACGGCGAGCAGGCGGCCAGAGACAGACTGAGACTGAGGCTGACAGAACATCAGCGCCGTGCACCACGACACGACAGTCCTCCTCCACATCTGAGGAAGATCCCAAAAGAAGTCGTGAAGGGTGCAAAAACAATACAAACTGTGTGTGTGTGTGTGTGTGTGTGTGTGTGTGTGTGTTCTGCTCTTGCCAGCTAAATGAAACAGGATCCCAGCCTGCTCGGTTCAGGCTGAGTGCGGGTCGCCAGCAGATTCCAGAAATAACATGCAAAGGATGTAACCTGGGTCACAACCTGGCTACCAGCAGTTTGCTAATCTGCTGTGTCATGTTCTAACTTTGATTACATGGACAAAGGTGATGCAACAGCCTGTTTGTAGTGCGAAGCATTAAAGTTTTAAACTGGACGTAGTCTCTCCGAGCTTCTCTAGCCGTCTCCATCTCGGCAGTTCCTCCTCTGCCGGCTCCGCAGAGCGTGGGTGGAAATGAAGCCAGAACAACAAAAAGTGAAGTTCATACCGGGTCCGACCGATATATTAGTCAGCCGATGTTGGAGTATTGCAGACAAATCAGTACCAGCGTGTATGTAGTCCAATATTCTGGGATATAATACAGGAAAAGACGCTTGCATTGAGTAATTTAGACCAATCTATGAATCAATCTAACCAACAAATCAAAATACTGTGCTCCCCGTACGAATCTGAAGTTTTCATCAAAGCATGTCAGGTTCACTACAGATGAGACCTCTGCAGAACCACAGTCCAGGACTGAGTTCTCCGCCAGTTCAAATATTTAGGTCACCTCTGAAACTAAAAAACAAAGAGACACGGACAAACTGCAAGAATCCCTTTGGTTACACGACCACCAGGATGAACGCATACACGAGCACAGAGAGTTACATATGTGTTGTTCATCTGGATGGTCTGATGTCCGCTGCTTAACCCAGACTTGTTTCCTCGTCTGTTGGCATCTGATCAGAACTATCCAGCATTTTAGCTCAACAAACTTGGCCTGTGTTGGAAATCGTGCATTCATTTGGCTTGCAGGCTTGAATAAAGTATGATTGGAGCCGTGAATGCAGTTCCTCCTAACAGCCTGCAGAGGGAACACAGGCCCACTATGAGTCAGCAAATAATGAATGAGTGAGCTGAGGTACATTTTTAGACATAGCATCATTTATGGACTGTAAGTCTGCGAGCTGGACACACGTTTTATACGCAGAGGTGTTAAACGCAGGTTAACTGTGCTGAACTCTAACTGATCCAGACTTAATGTCAAGTGGATTGACCGGGGCTGCTTTTCCCAAACACCCTCTTAGCACTCAGATTAGGTTCGCTCCACAGACTTAGACAGAAACAGACTCGATCGCGGACGGAGGCTTTTCACCAGCATGGCACGCCAGGCACTCGACTGCTATTGATCTGTCTGCATGTGCCTGTCCCTGCTGCCCCTCTCTCATCCGATAAGTCCTCTATCTTCCCGTCTTTCTCTCTTTCACACACACACACAGTCACGTTGAAGGGTTTCAGGTTGCCGGTTGTAGGCCAGGGAGATGTTTGCTGTGTGAATCACAGTTCTGACTCGCTTCAGCTGTGATTTCAGTTCCTGTGTGAAAACATTTGTTGGGACATGGGCGTCAGCTGGGTATGCCGGTACTCAGACAAAGTGAGGCCAAAATAAAATTACGAGTGTGTGTAATGTGTGTGTACAGCACAAGTAAAGTCTCTGACTGAATGTTTGTGTATATCTGTGTGTCCTAGGTCCAATATTCTGCTCAGAGGACGAGACACGTCTGGTCAAAGACCTGTTCACTGGCTACAACAAGGTGGTTCGTCCCGTCAACCACTTCAGTGAGGCTGTCAAGGTCACTGTGGGACTGCAGCTAATACAGCTGATCAGTGTGGTAAGCGTTTGATTATTAAATTCAATATGTCGTACCGAATATCTGCACGGCTGCAAAGTTGATGGAAGCTGTGCTGATATTCAGAATAACAGCACGACCTTAAATGTGATGATTCCTTCACACAACAGTTCTACAAGCTATTTATCACTCAACAGTAATACATGACCAGCAGGTTATGATTTGGAAATATTCAAAACCTGAAACTCCAAACATGCAAAATAAAACAAAAACATTCCAACAGATTTATTTGTAAGTAGAACTTTATCAAGTTTGAATTATTTCATTGAACAATATTATGTAGTCCACAGACTCAAATGTGTGTCTTCAACAGTCTCTGTGTGCTCTGGGCTCTAAAGTGTGGTCCAGGTACAGAGATCACCTGTGCAGGTAGAGGGGGCGTGGCCTCAGTAGCCCTGCAGTAAGCAGTGTGCTATGTGCATGTGACTGAGGAAGAGCAGATATTCAAGTGGACCTGCAGGAAATCTGGTTGTTTTAGTCAAGATGATGCTAAAATATATTTTCCCAACTATATTTAAGTTCCCTGTTAAAGGGCCGACCTACAATTTAGTAAATTCCCATGGAAAGTTTTCTATTTTGTAAATTCCTGGAATTTTGCAACCCGACCATTAAAACAAATACTACCACGACTAGACTTTAGACTGCACTGTTTCCAAATAAGGAGGACCACAGTTGTTTAGCATCACAATGTGCTTAACACATTCTCCAGTCGACGCAGCAGCAGACGAAATGTTTGACAGATTGTAAAAATGGCTCTACATACACACACACTGTGGCAGTCACTGTTTTGAATACCACAACAGTCCAGTGAAGTGAAAGCATGCTGCAGCACGTCTTATGTTACACACAGTGCAGAAAATAACATGCATCTTTACTTGGTTTAAAAAAAAAAAAATCAGTTAAAACAGAAAGGATGAAATTTCATGCCAAGAAAATAACACACAACACCTCCCGCCTCATCTGCTCGCAGGTAGAAACAGCATGTGATAGCATGGCAGCCAAACCAATGCAGACATACAGAGATTTGTCCAACTCAGGCTTACTGTAAAGACCAAGGCCGCTACTCACAAGAGTCCATCAGTTAACAAGCACTCGCTATAAGGCGACAGAGACCTGAAGGTAAAAGGCCGTGCAGGCTCGGCGGCCACGTTCACCACGACAGAACCAGGCACGGCGGCCATTAAGACAGGAGCAGGTTAAAATGAGTTGCTCTTACTGTTCGAAGTTCTCCTTCTGTGTCCTCGCTCTGTAGAGATGATGGCCATGGATCAAAATCCCTGGAAGACTTTGAAAAGATGTTTTTCCTCCAGCCTCAGGTCACAGTGTCCATATTCTTCCCACAAGCTTCCGTCTGTCTTTGCAGTAGAAAACTTTTTCAACCAAAGTCACGTTCAAGTTTAATTGATTGTTCATATTTTAATGAGGAATATGTTGCGGTGAACATTTAGCAGGACCAGAACACAAACACCAGTGTGGTTTGGCAACATTCAGAACTGAAACTGAGCTGAGCACGGCAGGTGGAGGTCATGAGATCCTGGAGAACTCTGGAGAAGTTCACATAGCTCTGAGTTTGGCCAAAGCATGTGCTGCCAAAGCAGTTACTGAACAAGAACTGTGAGATTGAGGAAGCCTTTTGTACTGCAGAGGTTGATTGGATGATGAGGAACAGGTGTCTAGACAGGTGAGAGGGGGGAAACCAGAGGCCACGCCCATCGACACACCCAACAGGAAGCAGAAACACGTACATATTAGGTCTTTACACCTGGTTCTGATTGTTTCATTCATTGTTTCCGCGTCTTTCAGGATGAAGTGAACCAGATTGTGACCAGTAACGTCCGTCTCAAACAGGTAAATGTGTTTGTTTGTTTTAGAGTCGTACAGAAGAGCCAATAACAAAGATTGACAATGAACTTCAGCGGCTATGCAACATTATAAATGAATCAAACATAACAAAGACTGTCTCTGTTATTTAAAGTTACAGTAGTAATGCATAGCTTTGCTCATGACTGCCGATGTTTTACCAACAAACATACAGTAACTGCTCGTGTAACTTAATAAATTAGTCTTCCCTGATCTTCAGAAATGGTTGGACGTGAACCTGAAATGGAATCCAGATGATTACGGAGGCATCAGGAAGATCAGAGTCCCTTCAACCGACATTTGGAAACCTGACCTGGTTCTATACAACAAGTAAAACACACGTTCTTCGTCTCTTTGCTTTATTAAATATCTTCAAAGCTCCTTCTCATTCCTCCTCTCCTCTCCTCTGCAGCGCTGACGGTGACTTCGCCATCATCCATGAAACTAAAGTCCTGCTGGAGAACGACGGGATGATAACGTGGAACCCTCCGGCCATCTTTAAGAGTTACTGTGAGATTATCGTCCTGCATTTCCCGTTCGACCTGCAAAACTGCAGCATGAAACTGGGAACCTGGACGTATGATGGACTGCTGGTCGCCATCCACCCAGTGAGTTTGTAGAATTACACGAGTATGAACCCTAAAACATACTGACCTTATCCCAAATCCCCCTTTCTGTACGCTCTTCCAGGACAGTGATCGGCCTGACCTCAGTAACTTCATGGAGTCGGGTGAATGGGTGTTAAAGGACTACAGGAGCTGGAAACACTGGGTTTACTACACCTGCTGCCCCGACACTCCATACCTCGACATCACCTACCATTTCCTGATGCTGCGGCTGCCTCTTTACTTCATCGTCAACGTCATCATTCCCTGCATGCTGTTCTCTTTTCTCACCGGGTTGGTCTTCTACCTGCCTACTGACTCTGGTAAAAAAAAAAGTTTTGTTCGTACAACTTTGTGTTTGGACAGAAAGATATAACCCTCTGATGATAACATTCAAAGAGAATACAACGTCTGGAAGAAGTCTAGAGACTGCAACACATTTCAGGGAATAAAGTGAACCCAGATTCAGACAGACACAGAAAAATCCCCCAAAATCTGAAACTAATGCCCAATTTTCACCACTTTGTTTAATGTTACACATGTGGCATGTATTATGAATGTGGAAAACATATTTTCATAGTCCTTTAGGGCAACTTTCATATGTGGAAACACCATTAAATCCAACAGGATTGAAGGTTTGACTCACAGATTGGAATTTTCCAGTAATTTCCTCGTACTATATGAACTTATTCCCATTTCCAGATGTGATTCTATGACACAAGCTCACAGAGAAAACACTCAAACATCACCAGTTTATAATATGTTGGCAGAAACTTGACTAGTGTGTGTCCATCACTCCAGGTGAGAAGATGACCCTCTCCATCTCCGTCCTGCTGTCTCTGACTGTCTTCCTGCTGGTTATCGTGGAGCTGATCCCCTCCACCTCCAGCGCTGTCCCCCTCATAGGGAAATACATGCTGTTCACGATGGTGTTTGTCATCGCCTCCATCATCATCACCGTCATCGTCATCAACACACATCACCGCTCGCCCAGCACGCACACCATGCCCCCGTGGATCCGCAAGGTTCGGTTTTTATCACCTGCGATCGTTTTCTCTGATAAAGAAGGGATGTAATCAATACCTGCGTCCGTCTGTCACTCAGGTCTTCATCGAAACCATTCCCAACATGATGTTCTTCTCAACGATGAAGCGTCCCAGTCAGGAGATCCGACAAAAGAGGTTGTTCCCGACTGACATGGACATCTCTGACATCTCAGGTAAGACTACAGCTGAACAGTTTGACAGTTTCCCTCTGTGCATCCCCAACAACTACAACCTCTCCTCTGCAGGTAACCCCACCCCCACCAGCGTCACCTACCAGTCTCCCATCACCAAAAACCCTGATGTCCGCAGTGCAATCGAAGGGGTGAAGTACATCGCTGAGACCATGAAATCAGACGAGGAATCGAACAATGTAAGACAACAATGGATAAACCCACTTCATCATGGCGAACAGATCACTTACTAATCCCTTCTCCTCATCTCGTCCCCATCCAGGCGGCGGAGGAGTGGAAGTTCGTTGCCATGGTTTTGGACCACATCCTGCTCTGCGTGTTCATGGCCGTGTGCATCATCGGGACGGTCGCCGTCTTTGCCGGGAGACTCATCGAGCTCAACATGCTGTAGAGGCCCCCGCGACACAGGAGCATATCGGGATAGACGTGACACTTTAGAGATGCATCGGGAAAAAGAGTTGATGATCGTTGGACTGGTTCACGATGCGTTCGCTGTCTTTCTCCCACAAACAGACACAGTTTTGAAGTTTGTGTTTTTTTTAAGGAGACTGCAGTTAAAAGGCAAATCCAGGCATCTTAAAGGCATGAGTCTCATGATCTAGAGGGGTCATACTTGAAGATTTTTATTGTTTTAGTTGTTTTTCTACATGCTGCAATTCACTCTGGTGAATTACTCTTATGTGAACAACATGAGAGTAATAATTTTTTGTCTTTTTTTGGCAGCTTGATTTGAGGTTTGAGAATGTCTGTAGAAACCTGACAGGTTACAGGAAGGACGACAGACTTACTACAAACTGGTTGACGACACAGTGACGGTCTTTGAGTGCAGACAAGATATTTTCCTGCCTGGAAGTTTTATTGTTTGTTTTGTCTGACGCTCATTCGACTTGTGAACTTCTCATTTGTATATTTATGGGTCAAGATCGTGAACTGTGCAAATATTCATGAGTCAGTGGTAAAGTTTGCTTTGTTACATCGAAATTCCTCTTAAAACAACGCTGCATATAAGTTTCAGCTGTACTCGAGTATTTGTTCTGATTACTTTACTTCTGATCAAAAACTATTACTACTACTATCACTGACTAGTCCAGCAGCATCAGCCCAGCTCGGCGTCTGTCTTTCAGCCTTTTATTTCACCAAGCTCTCACCAACCACTAAAAGTCAGTCCCACATTTACTCTTGTCCGGCGGCTTCTTGCTCGCTCACTCTCTCCTTTTCTCTTCTTAGCTTCCTCCGTCAGCGTCCTCTTCACTCTCTGCTCCTCTGCCATCATGTCCATAGAAGCTGCTGAGCCTGGTTACCTCCTCTTCTTCTTCCTGGTCGTCCATAACGCCTGTTGGTACAAACACTCAGTTCGTCAGCTTGGCGGTGAGCTCAGAGCGACGGGTACCCGTCGCTCTGAGCTCACCGCCAAGCTGACGAACTGATCTAACAGCAGCTACAGCTGTCAGCAGTTTACTTCACTGTCCATCATAAACTCTGTAAATCACAGAGAGTTGAGGCGGAGCAGCCGGAGGACATCAGAGGGAAAACCAGAAAACATTTCCTCCATAAAATATGATCCAGTTTCACCAGAATCAGTGAAAATGATGATTTGAATAAATGCAGTGGGAGTAAAGTTGATCAGACAAACACGTGGAAAGATTCCATGAAACTTACTTTTGAAACATCGTCACAGGTTGCGGCGTTGCTGCCTGTGTTGAGGCAACTTGATTTATTTTGCAGCTGTGATTCCTTTTGTTTGGTTTAATGATGCGATAAAGTTCTGCTGTCATGTTGAGCGGATCATTTATTGTGGGAGTTTTTTTTATATATATTTGCAGTTGTGTAGATGTGAGAGTGAAAAATAAAAGTCATTAATCATTTCTCTTCCTCTGTCGTATCATGGTGTTAGTATCTAAATCAGTTCCTCGTTGTTTCTGGCCTCACAGGTAGTTAAAGGTAAGTCACTGGTTCCCAAAGTGGGGGTCTGGACCCTCCGGGCGGTCACGAGGCAGCAAGAGGAGGGTCGCAAGATGATTTTCAGAAATCAAATAAAATCTAAAGACTTTTAGAAACAGCAGATTTAAGCCAGAACTGTAACAAAACATAAAAAAGTAGATACAAATAAAAGCCTGAAGGTCGATTAACATCATGCTAAACATTACGACACGTAACGAGGACAAATCATCAGGTAAAGCAGCAGGGCGTTCCTTTGTTGAAAAACTTTATTAGGCGTGCCATGCACACACTTGATGACAACCAGCAAAGGCAAAAGTGTAACGGATAAATGTAGCAAAGTACAAAGAGGATCAACGTGTCACCGGGGGCGATACAAAGCTTGGTACAGGTACCATGATGCAATGCTGCTGCCTGGTGGACAGAGTCAAAATGTCAAAGCTGCGTTCAGGAGAGAGTGGAGCAACTTTAAATTCATGCCGGAGTCTCAACATTCAATAAATATTCAGAAGGCGAGCCCAAAACTTTACGGACAGCTTGAATCATCTGAAGGTCGTCGTGAGGTTAAAAACTAAAGTCACACAGAAACAAAATGTTAAACAGGATTCAACGCGGTGACACTTTCATTTGCATAGACACTCATCATTTAATAACAGAACATACGTCAGGCTACACTGTAAACTCAGCATCAACCAAAGCGGGCTTTACGATGGCACCGGGTACCGGCTGGGACGTCTTCAAACGAACGGACAAACACTTCAATGAATCAGGCCTGTTGTTTCAAACAGCTGTCAACCGAAGACTCAAACACAACGTGGCCGAATAAATACAAACTTAGTGCAAATGGAGTCAGGAGACAGACGGAGATTTGGCAAACGGGTGAGCCGGCTGATTGGCAACGAGCTGATTGAGACGAGTCGGCAGTTTTCAGTTCGTTCATTGTTAGCACTAAAGCTGCACTGAAGCTGACGAGTTATAGGAAATAAACTGAAACACAAAGTCATTATTATAAACACACACACACACACACACACTTCAGCTGTGTCTAATCTCACCAACAAAGAAGAAACAAGGCATGAGTGGTCTTCAGAACATCAGCTCCGTTATCTCGTCTGTGCGCTCTGTGACGAGCTCATAAAACATTAAAACACATAAAAACGTCAGCAGGATAAAAGCGTCAGTGCGAAATGTTCGAAGAGTGTTTACGTGGGATTAACTTAACATATTCTGTAAACAGCTGATGACAGTCCACGGCTGGTTTGTCTTCAGATACTCGACGTGTCTATACGGATGTTTCAGTTTCTGCACTCGAGGACAAACCAGCGCCTAAAATCTAAACTCATCAAGTCTTTAACTTCAAACCTAAAAAGAATCTTATCGTGTAAATCATAAATACTGAGAAATGAGCAGCAGCAGCCGACTAATTCTATCAAGAAGCTACAGTCCTCCACCTTCCTCCATCAAACGTCTGAGAGGCCATGATATGTTGGCGTTACTAAGACAATATTATTGGACAGTTTGACACTAAATTTAGATCTCATGAAGAACACGCGTCTGCATTATCGTCTCTGCACGATGGCGAGAGACAGAAACATGGTGGAGTTTCTGGTTGGAGGTGACCGTCCTCGTCCACACATATTGCTTTAAAACACCACCCGTCTATCATGGCCGACACCTTTTTTTCATTAGGACGGAGCGATCAGACGTCCTCCGTCCTCTTCTGGACTCTGAGAGACTACGACGGCTGAGGTTCAGTCTCACAGGGGGCGCTGTGACTCGGCTCCGTCTCCATCTCTTCCTCCTCCTCCTTCTGAACCACTTCTTCTTCTCCTCCTCCTCCTCCTCCTCCTCCTTCTTCCTCCTCCACCTGCTGCTGCTGTGGCTGCTCCTCTGATTGGCTCTCACCTTCTACATCATTGGTGAGTCCTTCGTCTTCAGCCAAGTCCTTCTCATCTGAGGAGAAGACGTGTCAGTGAGTTTAAACATCTTGTCACTCTGTCTGTTTTTAACCCTCTAGACCCCGGAACATTTCTCCAATGTTGCCGACTCTTCTGTGAACTCTCCCCCCAGGAAACAGCCTCTGTCTGGGCACTGAGAGCCGGCTGAGTCCCTCTGTTTACTGACGATGAACTCATAATGTTTTAACGTAATCATGAATATTTCTGGTTCTGGTTATTGATGACAACTCAAACCATCTGCAACACAAAGATCAGGACTTTCATCTGTGTTTTGATTGACTGAGAATGATTTTAAACGGCTGCTCTGGGGTCTAGAGGTTTAAAGGACCAGTGTGTAGATTTATTATCTTCTGTAAACACACTGGACCTTTAATGTTCAAGTTAAGACAATGTTAGACATCAAGTAAAAAGACTGGAGAACAAATCAATGGATTAGAAATTAATTAGGAAGTTTGTTTAAATATTTTGGACACTCCAGATCTGGGTAAACGAGGATTTTTAATGATTAGTGTTAGTCAGGATTAATCCAAACCTCCAAACATTTGATCAAATGTTTCTGTAAACATGATCTGACCCAGGTCTGGTGTGACGTCCGCTGAACCGTTAGTGTGATTAGAGGTATTGATTGGATGATTGGCGTTGGTCTGCGTTCTAACGTGTTATGGATTCTACAGCGTGGAGGATTGACCAGATCAGATCAGTTCAAATGAAGCCGGATCAGACAGTGCAGGGAAGAGGAGTAAAGGGGGAGGGGGGGACCTGGACTCTGCAGAGGTCGGTTCTGAGGGTTCTTTGGACTCTGCTGGATCTGGAAACTGTGGACCAAATTCCACGGAGCCGGAGCCATGGTGGCTAGAGGCAAGATCACACTGTTAAACCCAACTGGTCACGGTTAGTGAACTTCATGAATGAACAATGTGATGGAGGCAGGCGGTTTAGTTTTAAAATGAGCTCTTTTTAAAATCAATCTGTGGGGTGAGACTTTAACCTTCACCTCCACCCTCTGCTGCTTCCTGTGGCAAAGAGGATGGAGGTATTTGAAGGTGGTGGTGGTGTCTCACAAACTCCAACAAACAAGCATCAAAGTTCATTAACGTTTGTCAAGGAATCAAACAAACGAGGTCAACAGGAGCACTGGACTAAGAAGCATTCAACACGACTGGTTAGGACATGGAGTGAGTAATATGAAGATGCACAGAATGGAGTGAGTGTGTGTAGGCCTCAAGTCTACTGATTTCTAGCAGTGCTTCTGTTCCACTGGAGACCTGATGCTGGTCGGTCTTGTTCGTCTGTGTATCTGTGTTTTTCAATACCTCCAGAAGGGGGTGCACTCTCCTCTCTGTCTGCCCCAGAGCGAGGCGTCGGTCCAGGGGAGCGGGATTCTGCTCTCAGCCTCCTCTCGTAACTGAACTCTGGAAGCCTGGGAGCCTGAGGGCGGGTCTTCCTGGCCGGATTCATGAAGTAGCAATAGGCACACCGGAACGCTGGAGAGGTGAAAGAAGAGTTAGAGGGAGAGACTGCGTCATTTCATGAACAGTAAGTTCATAATCTTACCGAGATATTCGAACTCTTCTTTCAGAGCCATGCCGTTATGAGAAAAACACTGCTGGCAGATCAGAGCGTATCTGAGGAGAGAGACAGATGAGGTCAGGTTAAACTGCTGCTGTCCTGATGGTGCTGCAGGTTGATCTGGATGCAGGTCGGAGGACGTCACACCTGTTCTGTGGTCCATCCCCGACCAGGTACTCAATCACTCGGTCCATAACTCCTCTGTCTTTGGGTAGGATGGGTCTTTCTAATGGAGGACCTGGTGGGTGCATACCTGCAAAGACAGTCCACACACATGATAATTAACACACACACACACTCACTCTCTTTTTAACTTTGCACTCAGAGGCTTCACCTACCTACACCTGGAATAGGGGAGCAGGGGGTCCTGGGTACTGGCCCATGGAGGACAGAGGCAGACAGAGCAGATCTCTCCGGTGGTCCTCCTGGAGCTGAGAGGGAGACAGGTTCTGTCGGGAGAGCAACACGGGATGAAGACACAGACAGACGTCTAAAAAGTCAAAGACAACTGGACGAGCTGTTCGCTCCAAGTGACTTTGACTCCGCCCCCGTGACCAGGACACCTGAGAGTCTGTGTGGACAGACTGACGAGCTCTAACTGTGTGGACAGACTGACGAGCTCTAACTGTGCGGACAGACTGACGAGCTCTAAATGTGTGGACAGACTGACGAGCTCTCACTGTGTGGACAGACTGATGAGCTCTAACTGTGTGGACAGACTGATGAGCTCTCACTGTGTGGACAGACTGACAAGCTCTAACTGTGTGGACAGACTGATGAGCTCTAACTGTGTGGACAGACTGACGAGCTCTAACTGTGTGGACAGACTGACGAGCTCTGACTGTGTGGACAGACTGACGAGCTCTCACTGTGTGGACAGACTGACGAGCTCTAGCAGTGGACAGACTGACGAGCTCTCACTGTGTGGACAGACCGACGAGCTCTAACTGTGTGGACAGACCGACGAGCTCTAACTGTGTGGACAGACTGACGAGCTCTAACTGTGTGGACAGACTGACGAGCTCTTGCTGTGTGGACAGACTGACGAGCTCTCGCAGTACTCACAAACTTATTGTTAAGTATCTCGGTGTACCCTCTTACCCACTGGTGTGCCCCCCGGTCCCAGTGGAGGCCGTGCTCCAACAGGAGTCATTGCCATTGCAGCTGGGGTGCCCATCGGCATCGGTTTCATCGGCACTCCTCTCTGTCGAATCTCTGCAAGACAAATCCACACAGAGCTCGTCACTTTTCAGACTCAACAAGCGTTACATGTCTGTGTATTGATGTGTGTCGTACCTTGTCCTGGTCTGGGAGTCATCTGAGGACGCACCGGGGTCGACTCCAGCTCCTGCAACGAGACGGCAAACCAACAAAAGTCAAAGAAAACAACGATGCAATGACAGATAAGACTAACACACAGACACACACAGACACTCACAGCTTTCTTCTTAGCTTCAGGATCGAAGCGTTCCAGGATGAGTTTGGCGTTCTTGTAAGTCTCTGTCTCCATCACTTCCTCCAGCTGCAAACACAAAACAAACGTTTCTCCGTGTTCGACTGACGCGAGGATTCAAAGTGAACTGTGAAGATTCGAGACACTTACAATCTTTTTCTTGGAAGCTTTTAAATCTTCAAGTTTATCATCTAAAAATGAAGAAAATAAAACGTCAAACATATTTGGATGTGGCGGATGTGTGATGCAGTTTAAAATGTCTCATATTGATGGTGCAGGCAGGAATCAGACGGCAGTTTAACTATAAGAACCTACGACAATAATAATAATAACACGTTACTTACTGTTTCTTTCAGTGCGTTTGGAAAAAAGAAAGACCAACAACTTCCTGATGAACCAAACTCTGAAGACAGGAAAGAAAAAGAGAAGCTGACCTGTCAGCTTTAAAGGAACAAACACTTTTCTGCTGTGTCATGTTTAAAATCAGACTCACAGCACGGGGTATACGAAGAAAGGAAGGGCCATGGCTATCCTGTGCAGCCATTGTTCAGGCAGGTAGAGGCAGTACACGATCAGAGACGTCAGCAGGTACAGCACCGACGAGTAGAGCAGCAAGCGTCCGACCCACAGCTGCAGAGAGACGCACAAACACATGGATGAGGAAACAGAGAGCACGGCTCAACACTACGACTGCGTGGCACGCATGTTTCGTCCACTTCACCTTCTGCAGACGTTGATTTTTGGCTCTGAACTCCTCCAGCTCTTTAATCTCCTGCAGGGGAAACGTGGAGGTCAAAGGTTATTCAAACAGACAGAGGCTCAGACTAGAGTTCAACTTTAACTGATGCTCTTCTTTGTGCGTCCTGCGTTACCTTGTCGATTTTCTCCAGCTGCTCTACTGTGGTCGGCTTCGCCTGGATTGAGGAGAAAGATCAGAGAATGATGAGAACAGCTTCATCAGCGCGCTCCAGCTGATTAAAAACGGGTAGAAGGTGAAGAAACTATTTTATTTTCCAACAACGCTGTGCAAACGTTGTCTTTATGTTTGTAGACCGAGTCCTCAGGTGAAGACAAACAACAAATAACACAGACAAACACAACTCTCCAAATTCAAGCTTCAATAAACATCTTTATGCAGATATTATTGTTTTCATTTGGAGCTCAAAGCTTCAGGGGAGAAACCGATCAAACATCTCATCATCAGGTGTCACACAGACAAACAGCTTTATGTAAATACATAGAAATACATCTGTACGTCCAGCATGTCAACACATGAATGAATGAAACTCTTCACATCGTTCAGGCTCGGGTGCAGAGTTCAGCGTGCTGCTGTCATCACATGATAAATTAATCAAATCCAGAAACTGCTGCTAACACGTTCAGAAAGAACTTTTTGTTTCACTGTGAAATCATTCACTAATGTTAAAAACGTCGTCCTGTCACTTTAATAATCAGTCACTGAAACTTCAGGAGGGTCAGTCTGATTGATTTCTGTCAGCCCTGTGATGAAAGGCGACCTGTGATCGCAGCTCTCTCCGCTCGAGGAGTTTGATCCAGACGTTATGAAACCTTCATAACATCTGATCGTTTCTAATCCACTCACCTTCCACCGCGATATCAGGGCCCCCATGTCTGCGACCTGCAGCAGGCGTCCTCCTGTTTGATTCACTGTGGGACGTTAAACACGTGTCAGGTAAACACAGCAGACACAAACTCACGTTATCTCAGGATTCAATGAGCTAACGACAGAACAAACGGACACAATGGCTGCTGCTGTTGTGGCTTTACTGAGAAAATCTGCTTATGTAAGAAGCTTAAAGCACCGACAGACATCACACTGTGAGGCTGAAGCTCGCCTGTGACACAGCACATATGTGACCGGTGCCTTGCTGGAGGGCACCTCGGCAGTGTGACTCTGTCTCTGGATGAAACGACATTTAAAGTCCAACTTAGAAAATTTTAGACACATTAGAAAGCGCAGCCAAGATATTTATGCACGCTATGATTCCTATTGTATTATCGGAGAAACAACCAGATGATGTCTTGAATCCATATACAAACAAAAAGCCAGTTTCCAGGACTGTGCTCGGTTAGACCCTCCAGAATATCCTCTGTACAGATTGGACCGTAACATTTCGTCGCTCTGCATTTGGGCGATCAGCCTTCTCAGGTGAACACCTGATAAACTTCCACCTGACGATATAAAGAGCTGCAGCTCCATCAGCACTAGGGCTGTAACGATACGCTCAACTCACGACTCGATTCGAGTCACGACTTTTTCTTCACGATACGATTTTTTTTAACCAAAATGAGCTACAGACAATTTGACCAAATCAAATTATCTTTTTATTTGAAGGAAAAAAATCTTTCTTTACAGAAACTCTCAAACAGTTTGTGTTCTCTTATAAAAAGCGCAAAACACGACAGATATCTCCTTTCTTTAGAATAATCTCAAACTGCTGTGATGTCACAAGGTGCCGTAACGTTACTTTGGCGGCTGATATGCTGCTGCATGTTGCTCGTGTTGCCGCTGCGTGTTGCCGCTGCGTGTTGCTCGTGTTGCTGCTGCGTGTTGCTGCTGCGTGTTGCCGCTGCGTGTTGCTCGTGTTGCTGCTGCATGTTGCTGCATGTTGCCGCTGCATGTTGCTCGTGTTGCTGCTGCATGTTGCTCGTGTTGCCGCTGCATGTTGCTGCATGTTGCCGCTGCATGTTGCTCGTGTTGCTGCTGCATGTTGCTGCATGTTGCTGCATGTTGCTGCATGTTGCTCGTGTTGCCGCTGCATGTCTCTCTATATTTCCATGCTGTTTTGGTTTTGTCCGTTTCTCACGGTTGTATTTGTGTATACAGGGAATCCAAAATGCTCCACACAGCTGATTTCAAGCTGCTCGCTGCGTCCTCTGTTTCAAAGATGTTTTCTACCGTCGCCATGTCTCCCCTCGCTCTGTGCTCCGTACCTACGTAGTGACGTGAGTCACGTGACTTGTCTGACGTTGAACAAATGAATCACCAACCAGTGACTTTTAAGATAACGTAAGAAAAACAACATATCCTACTTCTCTCGCATTCGCCAAGAATCGCGATTCATTTTTTCTGTCACGTATTTGTACCGATTTTTAATCGTGTCACGATGCATCGTTACATTTCAAACCACATGAACTCTAAAGGACTCTCAGCTCTGACACTGTGTGTGTGTGTTATGTGCTGTTTGTGTTTTAACTGTGTGTGCAGATGAAGAGCAGCTGTGAGCTGCAGCTGTAATCATGTATGTTGAATACTGCACACGGTCCCATTGAATGAATCAAATGAATAAATGAAATGATGAAGGTTGACGTGACGTGACCTGTGTGAGCATGACTCAGGAGTTTTTACAACACGTGACTGGCTGCTGCTGTCACAACACACACTACATGTTGAACTGTGTGTACGTGAAAGGTCGCGCAGTTTGCGCAGTTTACGTAGTTTACACTGAGTGATTTAAGCGTATCTTAGCCTGAGCTCACGTTAGCTGCTCCATCATAACACGTCTTATTTCTCATGAACCGGACACAGCCGGACACAGAAAGTCCCGCAGAGCTCTAACGCTACGCTTATAAATCATACGTATAATACGTAAAATACGTAAAATACGTAAATATCAACGTGAATCAAAGTGACGTGGACCGAGCTAACAGTTAGCAGGCTAGCAGCGACGTCACCGAGCAAACAAACAAACAAGCGCACGCGCCGCTGGTGGCCGTTATGACGTCGTTAATGATCTTAAATATTAATTACTTACATCAGTCGGTGTTTGATTGTTTCCGTTAGCCGCTCATTGTCGCGTCAAATTAGCGCGAAAACACACTAGCCCAGCGCGAGCATCTCCAACCGCCGCCGCGCGAGACAGCTGTGACGTAACCGACGTAAACGCCAAACAAGGAGGAGGTGACGTAAGCCGGGATTTGCTTCCCAGAGTCCTTTGCGTTGTAGTCTTTTGTAGTTTTTTAACCATGCTGCTTTTAAAACGACTTTATTAAATTAAATTAATTCATTAATTGTAAATATTATTATATTTTTATAAATCATTTTTATTTTTATTTCTACAGTATATATTTTATGATTTTGTATATATTATACTATCTATATATATTATATATATATTATATATATATATATATTTATATTATATATATATATATTATATATATATATATATATATATACCAGCTGATCATGTTGGAGTCTCCTGTTCTGTTTCTATGTTGATTCATTTATACCTTGCAGTTATTATTTATATTTATACTTTTTATCATATTATTTATATCATGGTCACTACTCTTGTTAATATTTCTTACATGATGGTCACTTTACATTACATACTCTTTTTTATATCATGCCACTGTTATCCTCCAGTACTTTCTGTTGAAGGTTGGTTGTTTTTCGTGTTTATTGTAGTTATAATATTTCGATTCTGTAGTGTATGCTTCACTTTCCTTAAGTAGATTTCCCCGTCGTGGGATGAATAAAGTAAATCTAATCTGATCTAATCTAATCTAATTCATTTTATTATTTAGTATTTGTTATTATTTATTATTTATTTTTATATCACCTCTCCTTGCTGCCTCACCTTTCATTCATCTGTCAAACATTTTTATTTCTACGGTCACTTTATATTTTTTATATAGTCTTTGTTAGGTAATCTATCTATCTAATAAGTGAAATAAAGAAAATAAAATCATGTTTATCAGCTGACGGTGTCATATTTCCGCCACACACTCCTAAGTAATACATTTATTGGACTTTATGACTTTCACAATAAAATGCACCAACGTAAACATTTGTAACTCACGTTTCCGCCGCTAGATGTCACACTGTTATTATTTCATGCAGGCCCGAGTGTGAAGGAAGCTGAGTTATATTTCCACTCCGCTGTTATCACATCTTTAATTAAACAATTAAAACAATTAACGCAGATCTCTCCATCATGCAGTCTTATTATTATTATTATTATTATTTTAATACCTCCAAATGATCTGCGCTGTAATAATTTCATTTCCAGCTGAACAGCTGTACAGTTCCTGACTCTTCCTCTCTGCGGGTAAGAACAGCTGCTGAGGCGATCTGCAGATTTCTGAGACAGGATGCTGCCTGCAGGTAGAAGCTGAGATCAACACTTGAAATATCATTTCATAGTTTGCATTAATCACGAGGGCTCAATGCCACACACACACACACACACACACACACACACACACACACACACACACACACACACACACTCACACAGCTGTGATAATCAGCAGCCTCCTCCTCACTCCCAGCTGAGCTGTTTCAGATTAGGCTGCAGTGTGCAGAGATTTGGCCTTCAGCTTTAATGCTTACAGCTTCCTCTGGAGTCTCAAGAGTTATGGGCCTAATAAAACTCTCTCTCTCTCATTCCCCCTCTTTCTCCCTCTCTCTCTCTCTCTCTCACACACACACACACACACACACACACACACACACACACACACACACACACACACACCAGATATGCTGTTGATGTGTATTAAAGCTGATGAATAATCCTGATGCTGATGTTATTCCCGTTTCATTAACCCTTAATAAATTAAACAATAAAAAACACACACACACACACACACACACACACACACACACAGTGTGTAGTGGGACAAATGGAAAGTCGTCACCGTCTTGTGAACGCGCAGCGTCTGACACTTAAATTTCTCCTGTTTTCAGACTGTTTGTGTGTTTTCATCTTTATTAACTTCATTTCATATTTTTGCCTTCATCACATAACTTCAGATTTTATTTTTGATTATTCGCATTTTACACGTGCAAAAATATTTTAGGCTGATTTTGTGGCAAAAAGCAAAAAGCTGATCCGGTAAAACTCTCAGAAAATCAATCAGATGAAAAGTGAAAATGGTATCTGACTTTTTCTAACATGCATTTCTATGCTGAGAGCCGCTGTGGCACACTGGGATGAAAGGCCTCCTGCGAGCCTCCATTTGCTGTCTGTGTCTCTTTTTATTGACTTTACATTTCGGGTGGACGGCACACGGTTCAAAGACACTTTAGTTTGAGGTCTTGGAGCAGTTTATTGGACTTGGCAGTCAGTGTGGACACCTGCACGGCCACGCCGACGCACGGCGCCCGAAGCCGGATCCGCTCGCAGTCTGTGCGGCCTTTTTTATCCTGCGGACACGGTAAGCCTCCGTGATTGTGCTCAGTGTTTTTAAAATACATGTGATCTTTTTTAAGTTTCTCTTCTTGTCTTCATTTGCTCTCTTTAGTTTGTTTCTTCTTCTTTCAGCCAAACTTCCACCGACAAATGTGCCTCGTGTCGACGCGCGTAAACTTTTAATTCAGCTGATTCAAATAATTCTGTCTGACCTGTGATTCACTAAATGTATACTACTACTACTACTACTACTACTACTACTACTTCTTCTACTACTACTACTACTACTACCACTGCTGCTGCTGCTGTACCACACACTATTTTAACGCACAAAATGTCTCATAACCCAGAAAAGGATTTATTCACTTTGAATGAACCAATAAAAAAAATGTGGATTAAAAACTATTAAAATTGTTTTAATTATTGTTAAATTACAAACAAGAATTAAAAGAAGAAAAAAAAAATAATATATAAAATGTAACAAGGAATAAACAGTTTCCATGTTGAGGCCTTTTCCTGATCACATAAATAAAATGATTTATTGCAGTGTCGTTCATTATATGTACGTATTTATTAGAGTATTTATCTGCACGGTAGCACGCAGTGACGGAGGTTAATGCATGTTAATAAATAAATAATATGGCTTTTAATATTTGAAATGGAAACGATGAATTTCAGGACTTAAATAACACCAATGCTCTCTTTCAAACTTCTATTTATATTAATAATAATAATAATAATAACGTGTCATTTTGGCCTGTTTCCTGCTCAGGATGCTTCAGGCCTTTTTATTTATTATTATTTATTTTATTCATATGATCTCTTATATGTTCCCTCCACAGAGCTCGTTCTTTCCTGATTATTAATACTTCAGATCAGCCTGCAGTGAAAACATTTAACACATCATATCGATTTAGCCCCAACACTTGAAATCCAATAGCAGTGCAGCAAAGAGCTCACGTGATGTGACTTCAAACTTGGCCCTTCACAGCTGCCGTAAACACAGAAGCACAGAGCAAACGTCAGAATATTGAATATTAGTTCATTACTTTGTATTTTTCATGCATCACGTGTGCGCTCTGAGGTGTTCAACATTAAACAACAGTGATGTGCTCCCATCATTGCATGAGTATACGGTGATGTATTAAATCAGGATATATCCTGGTGCTGAGCATTAGATGGCCAAAGTCAAAGTAATTTGACATAAATATTTATTATGCAATAAATGGGGAAATCCCCGTACGGCACTCAGGCCTGCAGGGCTTTCTGCTGCAGCTCCTTTAAACACTTCCATCTGCCCATGATATGTGAAGACCTAAATATAACCACACAACGCACATTTTGGGTCTACATCTGGTTTGTTCGTTGAGTTCACGCTGGCTGCAGACGGCTCCGTGTTTCTCTGAGTTATAAGTCAGAGAATCAAACCCACCGAGAGCCTGACAGGATCTGAAGAAGTCACTGTGTTGGTGTGAGAGGCAGCCGTGAACATGTGTGCAGTGAGAGAAACATATTCATAACAATGTCCAAAGATGTCTCGCCCACCAGGCACCTGCTGAGGCGCCAACAAACCAACAACCAGCAGACTTTTCCTGGCAGGAGAAACGCCGGTGTTCAGGTGTTAACGACGGCTCCGTTCTTAAGTGACACGAACACGAGCAGGATCCTGAAACTGAAGCAGCTGGATGAAATTCAGCCACCATTTTATTATTTACACCTGTGCTTCCCCCACTGTGACATGTCAAAATGTCCTCAGAACATCAGCTACTTACACCGGATCGTGCAGAACTAACATACATGCTGACAATAAGCATTATGTTTCATGATAAAGGATGTGTGCACTGGTTCTGTTACAGTGAGAAGCCACTTCGGGTCATGATTTAGATTTCCGTACAGGAGGCCTCTCCTGCTGAAAGGTGGCTTTCCCTCCCTGCCTGTTGTCTCTGCCCCACAGGACACCCAGCTCCCCTCCAGCACCACGTTACACTTCATACTCATCACTGTGATTTTATTTGGTCGACTTTGTTTGCAGGTTGTTGTAGCTCTGAATTTACCCTGGATTATAACTTCATATCTTATTTGTTAATAAAATATTAAATTGCAGTAAAGTTCCTCAGACATATTTTGGTCTTTACATGAGAACACGTGTTGAAAAGGGTTCAAGTTCCTACACTGTAAACTGGTTACTGTGTAATTCACTGTAACTAACTGGCAGCTGTTGACAAGTAACTTACTGTAAATGCAATCACTGTAACTAACTGGCAGCTGTTGACAAGTAACTTACCGTAAATGCAATCACTGTAACTAAATGGCAGCTGCTGACAAGTAACTTACTGTAAATGCAATCACTGTAACTAAATGGCAGCTGCTGACAAGTAACTTACTGTAAATGCAATCACTGTAACTAACTGGCAGCTGCTGACAAGTAACTTACTGTAAATGCAATCACTGTAACTAAATGGCAGCTGTTGACAAGTAACTTACTGTAAATGCAATCACTGTAACTAAATGGCAGCTGTTGACAAGTAACTTACTGTAAATGCAATCACTGTAACTAAATGGCAGCTGTTGACAAGTAACTTACTGTAAATGCAATCACTGTAACTAAATGGCAGCTGTTGACAAGTAACTTACTGTAAATGCAATCACTGTAACTAAATGGCAGCTGTTGACAAGTAACTTACTGTAAATGCAATCACTGTAACTAAATGGCAGCTGTTGACAAGTAACTTACTGTAAATGCAATCACTGTAACTAAATGGCAGCTGTTGACAAGTAACTTACTGTAAATGCAATCACTGTAACTAAATGGCAGCTGTTGACAAGTAACTTACTGTAAATGCAATCACTGTAACTAAATGGCAGCTGTTGACAAGTAACTTACTGTAAATGCAATCACTGTAACTAAATGGCAGCTGTTGACAAGTAACTTACTGTAAATGCAATCACTGTAACTAAATGGCAGCTGTTGACAAGTAACTTACTGTAAATGCAATCACTGTAACTAAATGGCAGCTGTTGACAAGTAACTTACTGTAAATGCAATCACTGTAACTAAATGGCAGCTGTTGACAAGTAACTTACTGTAAATGCAATCACTGTAACTAAATGGCAGCTGTTGACAAGTAACTTACTGTAAATGCAATCACTGTAACTAAATGGCAGCTGTTGACAAGTAACTTACCGTAAATACAATCACTGTAACTAAATGGCAGCTGTTGACAAGTAACTTACTGTAAATGCAATCACTTTAACTAAATGGCAGCTGTTGACAAGTAACTTACTGTAAATGCAGTCACTGTAACTAACTGGCAGCTGTTGACAAGTAACTTACCGTAAATGCAATCACTGTAACTAAATGGCAGCTGCTGACAAGGAACTTACTGTAAATGCAATCACTGTAACTAAATGGCAGCTGCTGACAAGTAACTTACTGTAAATGCAATCACTGTAACTAAATGGCAGCTGTTGACAGGTAACTCTACAGTACGTCATTGGTTACTGTAATTTTCTACAGTAATTACTGTAGTTTTTGACTGCGTACACAGTATACTACTGTGAAATGGTTTACATTACTTTACTGGGCACAAACACAGAACATCACAGTGTATGAAACAAGAAGCAGAGCTGCTGTTTACTTCCTTATTTGTACGTGTTTCCTGTAAAAACAGGTAGATACTGAGCGACCTGTGTGCGTTAAACCCCCACCGCTATGCATCGCAGATAGCACGATGAACCATAGGGTTAGTGTAAGCTCTCAAACCAGCGCTGGCCAGTCTGGCAGCCTACTGAGGTGGTTTTCCTGCCAGGTTTGGCTCCCGGGCAAGAGTTCGGTTAGCTGCACAGCTCACTGAGCTAATGACAGTTACTGGTTCACTACTTAGCAATCTTTGTAAATCTCAGAGGCTGCATGTGCTCGAACCCAGCAAACAGCAATCAGCAGTTACAATCCTGCAAACATGACCTTGTGGAACAGATGCTGGAGGACAGACGGGACAAAAACACAAAGTTTAACTAACGAACCTGAGTGAAACATCGAATTTCACGTCGATATTCAGAAACAAAGGCCGAGCCTCAGATCAGAACAAAGCTGATGTGTTCCAGCGAGATGTCCTCATGAAAGAGGAAATGTCCTTTGATAAGACATGTGACTGTTTGCTCAGCAATGGATGGGGAAGTCCCCTTTAAACCACAAGGTCCCCACACCGGATATATATACTGTACATACATGACTGAGAGGTAACCTGAGGATGCTGCTACTGCACCACATTCAGTGGAAGATTAACAATAAACTAAGAGAGCAACTTTGAATATTTCACAATACTGAAGATAAAAATTCTGCAGTTTTTGGTCTGGAATGTCACAAAACACAGCGAAAAATCACAATAAGAATCATTTTCCCTTCATGTTTTACACAAATCTGACCCTGCACGCTGATCTGAGGGTCACCAAAGTATTTGCAGAATACATGAGCGCATTCGATTAATTAAACTCGGGGTCGTTTGCTGCCTTAAATCATAACATGAGTCAATATTTCAGCAAGTAAACAACTAGACACCACGCTGCTTCCAGTCTCCATCTCAGCTCAACTGCTGAGACATTCCTTCGTTAATTGGGCTTAATTAGGACAAAACAGATTTAAAGTTTTTAACCATGAAGCCATCCTCGTAAAAACTAAGCCTAACCCTCCTGCACGCCTTGTTTGTGCTCCTTCTCTCTCCCATGAAGACTCCCGAGAAACGTGCTTTAAACATCTGCTGCTGTGGTTTTACAGTACAAGTACAACAAGTCTTATGAGCTGCACACACACACACACACACACACACACACACACACACACACACACACACACACACACACACACATTTTTATCAGGGACATCACGCTCACTGTGAGGTTTAAACTTCAGTTTCACCTTCTGGGAATTGAATGTTTATAATGAATGCCATAAAGGCTGAACTACAGTACTATTGGGAGTGTTTTGAGTGTGTGTGTGTGTGTGTGTGTGTGTGTGTGTGTGTGTGTTTAGGGCTGGCCCAGCTCGGATCTGACAGGGCCTGACTGCAGCCCAGCCTGTGCTGCAGGTTAAGTTGATTGCACTCAGCAGACGCAGGCTCAAGGTCAAAGTGTTTCCTTCACTTTGCAGAGAGAGAAGCTTCTCTGAGGTCTGGGGGTGATGAGGAGACCTCACGGGTCTTCTTCTGCTGGAGGTTTAGGGGCTCAGGTCAGGATGCAGACCTAACTGTTTGAATCTGAACATGTATTTACCACCGAGCTGCACCTATCCGTCCCCGTCAGGCTCCATCTCTCCTCTGCTGGACTACAGCGCGGCCTCAGCCAGGAGACTGTCGGACTACAGCTGCTACGAGCCCCGGCAGCAGTGCCCTCCTCCTCCTCCGTGGAAATGGACCCTCTACCAGGCGAACCGGGCCATCGCCTCTCCACAGTCATACCACGAGTACCGTGGCTCCCAGTCCGAGTCCATATTCAGCAGCACCGGTAAGGACTGCTTTCTGTACGGAGCCCCCGCTCCACGTGTGCACGGAGACCCGCGGAGCTTCCCCGACAGATACGCGGCGTTCAAGCCGGGCTCGCGGCTCCTCTTCCCCGCAGGCCGGAGCAGAATCCTGCCGCCGGTTTTCGACCAGTTCATCGAGTATGCACAAGAAGAAGGAGGTGGAGGTGGTGGAGGAGAAGTGGTGGAGATCACACAGCGGGACAGAGCGGCGAATCGAGCCGAGTGGACGAGCTGTCATAGCGGGGAGAGCAGCGAGGTGAGGGCGGGGTCAGACTCACCGCAGGCCGGGAAGGAGGACGAGGAGGACGCGCCGTTATCCAGCGGCTGTGGAGGAGACTACAGGCACACCGGGAGCAAGCCAAGTATGTTATTTCAGTTTAATTTCTAATAATAAAAATCATATTTAATACATAATAATATATAACATTTAAAGCTCCACCAAAATAAAACATAAACTGAACACACAGTCTGTATCTCCAGATCAAACTGATCCAAACACTTCAATCTTTATTTAATTATTATATTTAATCTGCTTCTCTGTCTTTTCTTTTTTCAAAATAAAGCATAGAAACAAAACAAAAATGTTTTATTTTGAAACTTTCCACATTAATAATTCTCCTGTGGTTGTTCTAAAGCTCACAGTGCTTTAATTAGATGATGTCTCGGTTACACTCACCTTCAATTAAAATCATATCCGTCTGGATCTGCGTCTTTTTGAATGATTACTAATATTCCTTTATTCTCTGTCCCGCAGAGCCCTGCGTGCGGAGGAAGAAGCGCTGTCCTTACTCCAAGCAGCAGATCAGGGAGCTGGAGAGAGAGTTCCTCTTCAACATTTACATCAACAAGGAGCGACGCATGCAGCTGTCCCGCCTGCTGCTCCTCACAGACCGGTGAGTGTCTCTGCAAAACAGATGAAATATTAAAGTTCAACATTAAAGAGCTGATTAAATAGTTCACACACTGCTGCATGATCAGCATGAATATTTAAACATGTGCATGATGATCAGAGAGTCAGAGTCAATATTTTGTTGATCTGCAGAAAATTTGAATAGTTTTTATTTTGATGTGACAGCTCGGGCCTGTTTCAGAAGCAGAAAGAGGTTTATTATTAAAGTAGACTTAGAAGGAATTCATCTGTTATTGCTGCAAAACAAACATTAAATATCAAGTATTAAAAAATATAAATCAAACATACAAGTTTAATACAGATTCTGTTTATTTTCATTGTCACAATTATGATTTTTTTTAAAAATGCTAATGTCACCAAATCTAAACCAACAAAACAAACATCTGGAGTCAGAAGAATAAACTGTATGAATCATTTTAAACATTATGAGTAATAATAACAGTCAGTGTGTGAACTATATTTACAGACAGCAGCAGTTCTGCCCTTAAAGGTTCAGATGCTTCGTTATGTCGAACAAAAAAAGACAAATCTTTCAGTCACATAAATCAGATAATATAAAAACGACTGTGGACATGCCTGATATAAACGATATAAATACACTGTTGTATTAAATATTTGTACCTCCTGATAGATGAAGTGTATCGTCTCTTAATCTGTGTATGAGTATGAATAAAAAGAGGAACAGTGAATTATGTGCAAAATGTTGTAAGATGAAAAGAGTTGTACGCTTGTGCAGAATATTTTTAAGGCTGCGTGTTTGTTAATTAATTAATTGATTAAGCAGGCAGATGAATTGACTAATGGAAATGATTGTTGGGTGATGTTTCTCTTCTCACATTCATCTAACGGCACAAAGAAATCCAAAAATAAAAAGACTTGTTTGTGTTTGCTTGTTTGTGGATGCAGACAGGTGAAAATCTGGTTCCAGAACAGACGGATGAAAGAGAAGAAGCTGAGAAAAGAGAGAGTGCAGTACTACACCAGATACCACCTGTTCTGATGCACGGACGAGTCCAGTCCAGAACTCTCAGGAAGCCACCGAGGAGCAAACAAACCGACAGAAATCACATCTCAGCTCCGTGTCCCTGCAGGCCTGAAGGAGAGGCCCCAAGGCTCATGTCCGGGCCCCCGCTGTGTTCAACAATTCAAAACAACAGCGACATCTCTGTTTAATATTCAGCCTGTCATCAGGAAAACATCCAGAGAAGCTGAAGTCATGAGGCCTGCTGTGAAGAAACAAACCGGCCGCTCGGCCTCGGGCCTTCACGTCCCATAAAAACCAAGAAATGAGGACGGACGTCGACCTTTTCATCTGACGAACAAAACTAATGAATCCAGGGAAACATGAACTGTTGACATGACAATCTAATGGTGTGTGTGTGTGTGTGTGTGTGTGTGTGTGTGTGTGTCTTTTATAACGGACAGAGCTGATTTGCTGAATTTTAAATCGTGGTTCATGTGAATTTGTTTATAATTGATGCATCTTAATAATAATATAATATATTTACGCCTCATAAGATCGACTGTAACCGTCTAGTTAGCACATAAATATCATCATTTAAAGACAATCGACTTGAGTTATTCTGATATTTCTGACTTTTTATATCTGTATCATAAAAAATAATACATATTAAAACTGTATTCATGTATTTAAATATTTGATGACATGCCTTTATTAATGAGTCTGTTATTTCACGACTATCTTCTGCTTCTGTGTCTTTGAATTCATTGCAATAATCCTCAATTTGGATTTGAATATTTTCATGTATTGTACTTCAAATCACTTTGATATTAAAATATGTATCAACCTTAAACGATATCTCTGCAAGACGAGGTGTTTGTGGTTTGTTCGGATGGAATTTATTCCTTAGATTTGATGAATTATACATTTTCATATTTGAAATGTATTTATATGTCACCTGTAAACCTTTATGTTTAATCTGAATGTGAAATTATGTTTCCACATGTTTAGAAAATATAAAAATATTCACACAAACTGCAGAAATAAAACGTTGCTTTGTTGAAGCATCGTCTCAGGGTGTTTTCATGTAGTAATAAAATGAAATGAACGTCATGTGCGATCACAAAAATATACCCAGCAGCACATTTTAATAGGCTCACATTTCAGATGGATGATGCCTGAATTGTAAACAGCCACCCTGACTAAAGATCAGCCTCAGGTTTCACTAACAAAGGCCATGAAGTGTAACGTTTGTAAGAGACGAGGAGACAAACTATGAAAGAGAACGAACCACAGCTCGCCTGGCTTCACTTCAATCTGGAGTTCTGACCCAGACTTTGAACAACAACACGGGTCCAGACAGCAGAAGCACAGAGTGAGTCCAAGGCTGCAGATGAACCTTGAACCGCAACACACAGCACACCGCCACAAACACCGTTTCCTCAACCTAAAGGCTTTTATTGGGGCAATACAGACAGTCTGCTGTCTCTTTGTCTCAGTGTGTGTGTGTGTGTGTGTGTGTGTGTGTGTGTGTGTGTGTGTGTGTGTGTGTGTGTGACATAAAAAGCAGGAGATGAAAGGAGAGATTGTGTTTCTGGTTGGAACTAAAGGCATTTAACCTGACGACCTACAATAAAGTTGACCACAAGACTGAGCTGAGACCAACACACAGGAACATTTTAAACTGATTTATTTATATGCTTTTATTTTGAAGGCTGAGCCGCTTTAATTTCATAACAAAACAAGTACACTGTAAAAAAAAATAAAGAAAGAAAGAAGATGTTGTTTTAAGGTAAAAAGATGTTAAAAAACTGTAATAACTTTTTCCTAATATTACGGTAATAAGACATTTAGTACTGTAGATTTCATGGTTGCTGTTTTATTCCATATCCAAAATGAAAACACAGTATGAAGGCTGTTTTCCTGTAAAATTAGCAGTCTCTCATATAAAATACTACTACTCAAAATGCATGTATATAAATAAAGGCTTTGTGTTTTAGTGTGTACAATAAAAACACATTTATTTTGTTATATTTCATGTTTTACGGCCTTTTACTGTTGCTGTAGTTACTGCAGTGCAAACAGTAATAGCAGGAGTAGTTAAAGTATTAGGGCTAAAAGTAGTTGACATATGTAAACATATAATTGACAGTTGTTGTAAATCAGGTGTGATACAGATGAGTACAGGACAATAAAGACACACGGTCCAGAGGTCGGTGTGTTCGCATGTGCAACAAAGTGGACACCTGAGTCCAGGAGGAGAGTCCTGCTACGAGAGCTCGAGTATCTGTAAGAGCTGCAGCAGAGTGTACTGCAGTACTCGGCAGTAACTCAGCTGCAGTATTTGCAGAAACGGTTGTCACGAGAGGAGAAAAAACACGAGTTATTCTTCATGTGATTACTGTTTGAAGTTTATTTGATCAGAAATACTTCAAATATTCAAAAACACTCCCGTAAATCATGGGCTCTTTGCTGTTTAACTCCATAACGCAGCAGCCACAAATCAACTTTATAATTAAATATATCTTTAATTTAAGATCCACAAAAAGGAACATGACTCTGCTTATAGTAATAATAATGATACTTTTTATTGGCTGTTATTAAATATGTTTCTTTTCCGGCATTACTTTATAACTTTCTGTAAGTTCACTCGGTTGGTTTATTGTTAAAATGTGTCACAAATATTTCAGCAGTAATAGTACGTTGCAGTATTTGTAGCTGCTGTATGAAGATTTGCAGCAGTGGTAACGTCGGTGACAGCAGCAGTAATTAGCAGCTGTTGTATTTGCAATAAACAGAAAGAAGTCTTTAAGAGCAGCATGTAAATATTTAATAAACGCTTTGTGAAACATGAGAATGTGGCTGGAAGAAGATTCTGCAGGCCTCTTCCATAAACAGCACATTGGAAAAGTTTAGAGCACTGCGGGCAAATATGAAACATTAATAAACACTTCAAGTGTTTATATATCTGTTATAAATGTTTAATAAGCGGCTGTAAATGTTCAAGCAGAGCTCATAACAGCAACAATAATGCAGATTTTCACCAGTTTAGTGACACATGATGAGGAATGTCAGTTTCTTTATAGTTACATGTGCAGGTTGAGCTTGACCACCCCACCCACCTCCGCAGCAACACTCCATCTGTCCTGAACCCTCCGGGCTCCAGCTGAATCAAAGTAGAAGTGCTGATTCATGAGTTTGGAGAAACTTCACAGTCCTCTCTGGATCCTCACGGAACTGATTTGACGCATCCAATTTTTATTTATCTATTTACTTATTAGTGTTTTTATTATTTAATTTCATATTGTAGACACTGAGCATCCTTTATTTACTTATTATTGTCCTTAATATTAGTAATATTCTTTCTCCTCTACCTCCCTTTATATGTTATATTATTTATTTTAGTCTGTTATTAATTTATTTCCTTCTTCCTCACCATTCAATACATTTTCTCATATGTATTCTTATTTTCTTACTTTATTAAAATTATTTATATATCATTGTTATTATTTATTTTCATTTTATTTCTTTATTTTTCTCCTCTCTCCCTCATTAGTTTTGGGAGAAGTTGTTTTTCTGGTTTGTTGTTCTCCATAAAAATAACTCTATACCTTGTATTGATAACTGTGATAAGCTGATCGCCAATAATCAAATAATAATAATAATAAAAGAAAGAAAGAAAGATGAGGTGCCTGCAGAGCTCAGGTGTGTCTATTTTTATTGATGGATTTATTACAGCTCATGATAAAATGCACTATATGCTATATATACTATATATAAGTTTGTGGCCAGCAGGTGGCGCTAAGGGTGCGCAGGAAAACCCACAACAAAACAAAAAAAAAAAGCAGCGATCAAGGTCTATGTTAGAACACGGGCTTTAAGCCACGCCCCCTATGCTGCACGTCATCCTCTCCTCTGGCCAATGAGATTTCACGTTCACAACATCGACACGATGACGGCTGATGGAAGTCTTTGAATTAATTAACAAATATTTGTGATATTCTGAATTTAGACAAATGGATTCGCCTTTTTTTTTTAAACTTATCCAACCAAATTAGGATTTAAAATGTTCATTTAGATAATTAATCCTTAAGTCCACACTCACCAGAACTGTTTTTTAATTGGACAGAGCAGATCTCAACATCAGAACATGCAAAGAGGGTTTAAAAATGTAAAATCCGCGTAATTACGCACGGATCCGTGCGTAATTACGCGGATTTTACATGTTAAACCCTCTTTCCATGCTTGGTTAATAAATTGGCTACAGAGTGTGTAACAAAATAAAAACAAAGACCTGAGTCCACTCACACAAATCCAGCTGAACACAATATTTTTGTATTTTTTGGGCGCTCACGAGTGGAGAGTTTTCTCAATAAAACGCACAAAATGTTCCCTGAAAAGCTCAAAAATCACTTGTCCAAAGACAAAGAGCCAAAGCCCATCTCTCCTCTGGCAACACACACACACACACACACACACACACACACACACACACACACACACACACACACACTTCACACAGGCTTGTAAAAGGACTCCCCGCTCCTCTTTATTCAGCTTGTAAAAGCATGTTTCAAGTGCAGACTTTTAAAAAGCGATGTGCTACATCCAGGCCCGCCTGGCAGCAGGATAGTCGGCCTACTATCACATTTCTGAGCACAAAGAATTCTTTGATTTATTCCCTATTACTGGGTAAATACAGTCCAACCATGTGATCCTCGGTGTAACCAATGGGCAGCCGAGAAGAAGGTAAGGGCAGGAAAAAAAAATTACTACCATTTTAGGGGAGGATGTAAGCCACTATACCAGCCCATCTAACGTTTTACAGTCGCACTTAAGTGTCTTTTTATTGAAATAATAAAATAAACATGTCGCTAACGAATTATTATTCCATGATGGGGCTCCAGACCGAGGAGCCGTACGGTGCACATTTCATCCCGGGAGGCTTGCAGGGTTCGACGGCCGGCTGCGCAAAGCCAGCCCGTGGCGCGGAGGAAGAGGAGGGGACCCCCGGCTCACACATTCCGGATTTTTCACATTTTTCCAACAAACAAACGAGTTTAAACGGCTTCTCTCCGTGGACAAACACCTCCACGTCCTCTTCATCCTCCTCTCCGCAGCTACAGTCCACCCCAGGCGCCTCCATCCCCGGCCTTTTTCACCCACACCACCTCCTGAGCCACCACCACCCGTACTACGGCCCGCAGACGCAGACGCACACCGAGCACCTCGCGTCTTCGGCCGCCACCGAGAGTAGATTCGTCCGCTGCTGGGAGGGGGCGACTCCCACCTCGGAGACCTCTCTGTCACATGCGTCCGCCGGCTTTCCCGCGGGGTGTCTCCCCGCTCAGGGTGACCTCTCCAATCCGAGCGCGAGGTTTGAGGCGGTTAAACCCGAGAATTCCCCTCCTCCGTCACACGACAGCCCCGTGGATTCCAGCTTCGCCAGCCCGACCGAGGTGGTCCTGGAGCGGCTTGGCACCGTGGAGGAGCTGGGGAGGAAAGCGGAGCCCAAAAAAGAAGACGAGGAGAGAAAACCACAGCAGCAGCAGCTGGACCCGGGTAAAGAAGACAAACCAAACTCAGGAATGTTTATTAGCTTGTGCATACACAGGTGTGTGTGTGTGTGTGTGTGTGTGTGTGTGTGTGTGTGTGTGACAGAGGGAGAAAAGGCCTATAAGTAAGTAAGTGTGTGTGACTTTTATAGCCCTATAAATGTCTTGTAAACGGTAAAATATAAAACTTTATTGTCCATTAAAATAATTAAGGTGCTATTGCTGTTATTCAACAATTTGTCACGACACAGGTAGAGTGTGTGTGTGTGTGTGTGTGTGTGTGCATCTCTCTGGTCAGGAGGGAAATGAACGAACATTTTCTTCAGGATTATTTGACCAAAAAATAGTTTTAAAAAACAGCTCCATAAATCATAAATCATAAATCTGTTTACTGTGCGTGCACAAACATACTTTACAATTAAATAGTTCCACCAAAAAAGTGCTTTTTAAAAAAAAATTACAAATTAAAAGACAACTAATCCTGTTAATAATTAATAATTAGTTTTCACTTCATAAATTTTGGTGATTTCTTCATTGTTAAAAAACTTTTTTCTGTGTCACAGATTCAAACATTCCAAACAGCTGTGATTGATGGTGTGTGTGTGTGTGTGTGTGTGTGTGTGTGTGTGTGTGTGTGTGTGTGTGTGTGTGTGTGTGATCACCAAAGCCAAAATACTTGTTGCTCTCTCTCTCTCTGAGCTGTCTGACTGTGATTTCACTCTCTGGATACTTTCTTTTAAAGTAGCCAATAAAACATTTTTCATCTCAGTCAAAGGTTCAGATCTCTCTCTCTCTCTCTCTCTCTGTCCAACTGCAGTTTAATATTTCTAAAAAAAATGAGTCTGGCTCTTGGTCAACGCCGCCGCCGCCTCTCACTCAGGCAGAGATTTAAGCTTTTTTATTGGGGGACGCTGGGCTGTATTTACGAGCTCTCTCTGTCCTCCCCAAAAAAACATTTTCATCTTTTTAAAGGTCTACAGCTACATCGCAAACCACAGACATAATTCCACACGGTGTCACATTATGTTAAATTATTGAAATGAGAGAAGTGTAAAATGAGTTCATAAACAAGCCTAATGCCAATAAAACTCAGGAACTGTTTTGGCTTTTAGCAAAAAGGAGAAAAATAGTTTGTAAAAAAAAAAAGAGAGAGAGAGAGAGAAAGAGTCGATCAGCCTCTTTTTTTATTTATGGATCCGAGTCTCCAACTTGTGCTGCTGTTTCTTTTTCTAATGAGCCAAAAGTCGCAGGCTCATAAAACCTTCCTGAGAATATTTTCTTTGATTTTTATGTCAGTCTTTGAACTCCCCACAGCGCACACACACACACACACACACACACACACACACACACACAGAGGACAGGAAGTGGTGTGAGTGTGCTTAAACTAAAAATCTCTGCCACCCTCTCCTCCCTCTTTCCTCCTGCAGAAAACCCCTCAGCCAGTTGGATCCACGCCAAGTCCACCAGGAAGAAAAGGTGCCCGTACACCAAACACCAAACCCTGGAGCTGGAGAAGGAGTTCCTCTACAACATGTACCTGACCAGAGACCGGCGCCTGGAGGTGGCGGGACTCTTAAATCTGACAGAGAGACAGGTCAAGATCTGGTTCCAGAACAGACGCATGAAGATGAAGAAGCTGATGACCCGGGAGAGGAGGAATGTGAATGAATGATGGACTTTTCTTCTTCTCACGTTGGAGGGGTGGGGGTGAAGTTTGGGAGGAGGTGTGAGGTTGTAGTGCTGCTGATCAGCTGTCACTAAGCAACGGACTGCTGCTCTGGAAGTCTGCAGGACGTGCCGGAGCATCACGTTCACTCCCCTGAACTCTGCTGCAGAACTCTTCCAGCTGCATGTTGCCAAATGAAGACAGTCGACCTGTAACCTGCGACGGTTGTAAATAAAAGCTGAGAATCGAATGGGAACATTTCACGGGGGAGATCCATAAATTGAATGAAAGAAAACAAAACAAAGCGCAGCAGATAATATCAAAGACTTTGCTCATTTTAAGACACATCTGTTTTTGATAAGGTTGTATATCTCACACGTCCAAAACTGAAACTACTTGACACATACTCGACTTCACATAAATCGTCTGCGCTCTCGCCGCCAAAATGCAATTTGTGTTTTATGATTTAATGCTTAAAAAAACTGTTGTCCTCATAAAAAAACAATAAAAAATACAACAACACGCTGCCGAGACGATCAGCTGAGAAATCCCACTAAAATACTTTGAGCCGAAACAAGCGCTGAAAGACACCAAAGCTGAGAGCTGTTGTTTTTCTAACATGTAACATGTATGTGGATCATCACATGTGCCTAAATGTGAATCTCTGTTTTTATTTGTGAAATATGTTTCATCACACAGACAGAAAAGAGTTATTGATGAGGGTGGATGTTACAATACTTTGTTTAAACGACCTCAGAGGACCTGTGAGAAGTTACGGATTAAAAAATATTATATATGTGGGTCATGACATGCTGAAATATGTGTTATAGATTATCAGGTTAGATTTGAACAGAAGCAACTTATTAAAAAGTCCAGTATGTAAACTTCAGAGGACAGAAATGTTCAGTAATATGTTTGAATTCACATTTAATCACTTGAAAATATGAATTTTTTATGTTTCTGTTTCCTTAAAATGAGACTTTTACATCGACATGAGCAGTTTTGCGTACTAATAACTCGTCTGTTATGTTGAATTTGATGGTTTGAAATGCAGAAATCTGAAGTCCAGTCTATGTGAAGCTGGTCCTCTTCCACAGAGTCCACCAGGTTTCTACAGGAGCCCAGAGCGGACAAACTAAACTGGCTCCAAATGGGGTTTGTTTTTTGTTTTTTTTGTAGGTTTTGCAGCTAATTTAAGAGGGATGGGGTGAAAACGAGGGGGTTGCAATCAGCGACGGATGCCACTAAATCCTCCACAAACACAGAGGTGGAGAACACTCTGGGTTCGATCCTCTCCTGAAACAGTGTCGATGTTCATGAAGGGACTTTTTATAAACTGTGCATGCAGCCTGACGGGCATTTGTTGTTCATCGTCGTCGTTGTTGTTACTGTGTATAACTGTTGTTACTGTGGGTCTAATGTGCAGATACACACACACACACACACACACACACACACACACACACACACACACACACACACACACCAGTCATGGCTAAGCTATGGTATGACAGCAGTCTGATGGTTACCTCCAAGAATAAAACACAAACGCACAACACAACCTTCACGTCAGAGGAATGTTAAAAAAGACACACACACACACACACACACACACACACACACACACACACACACACACGTCTCTGTGCTGGAGTCATGATGGTGTGATGGAACAAGGCCTTCGTCTGCTCGTTTAGGTGAAAGCTGAAGATGCTGCTCGCTCGTTTGGGGATTTTTTTAAATGAATGAAATAAAAGATGGATTACATTATTGTTAATTAATTCTGAGCTTCTCTGTCGTTTTTATTTCCTGTGTTAATTAATTCTGAGCTTCTCTGTCGTTTTTATTTCCTGTTTTTCATCCTGAAGATTCATTTCCTGCTGTTAAAGCTGCAAAAGGCACTTTTTTTAAAAAAATGTTGAATGATTTTTAAGGTTATTTATTATAATAAATACACAAACAGGCTCAGGACACTTTGACACAGAGCAGGTCTACACACACCTGGTGATGAGAAACTCTGTGACCTGATTTTAATAAAACAACAACAACAACAACAACAAAGAGTTTTAAGACACATCATGGCTACAGCTTGACTAACGTGTGTGTGTGTGTGTGTGTGTGTGTGTGCAAATGATTGTTGTGGTGACATTTCTAATTGTAAAGGTGAATATTATAATAACACATCAACTTTATATAAGATGAGATAAGACTAATTGTTACAGCAGCTCACAGAAACACAAGATGTGTCAGAACATTTACTTTAATAAATTACATTTTAAAATGATTGATCCATAATTGCATTTAAATGAAATATAATATAATATAATATAATATAAAGAAATTTAGATTTTTCCACCTTAAATAAATAAATAAAAAGTATTTACACACATTCGGGGAGCAGAACCGAGAAAAAAAAATGAAAAAAGCATCGTGAAGAACCACTTTATTTAAAGGTTTAATCGGTTTGTTTGTGATTGGGACGTCGTTTTAGGCTTTTATTTTTTAAATCTTTACACTTGTAGTAGTTGTGTATTGGTCGCATAAATTCGGTTTTATAACGTTTAAATGAATTATTTGACAATCAAATAACGCCAAACTATATATAATATATATATATATAATTTTAATGTAGTGGGATTAGTATCGTTTGTGTGAAATAAAGAAACACGCACAAAGCACTGCAGTGCGACATTAAAATGATCTCTAATAATTGTAATAATAAATTTGTTTTCGTGGTTTTAATCCGGATTATATCACTCCAACGTCAAGGTGTCGGGCTGCTCTCAGGTGTGTCTCAGGTGTGCGGGGCTGGTTCGGGTCCGCAGAGACACATTTGGGCCTCCTTGTTTTGTCAAAGTCAGCGCAGCGCCTCGTAGCTTCCCTCGTTTATTGCGGCCATATAATCCGCTCATCCTACTGCAGGGTCATAAAGCAACAGCATGCATTTGGAGAATAAACGTGACTTTCCCTCCACACACACACACACACACACACACACACACACTGAAAGAGACAGAGAGGGGCTGTAAAGTCATTTAGCCCAGACAGTCATCGTGACTATATGGTTTTATTGGACACCCTTTCCTGCCTTGGAGCCTCAACTGTCCTTCTAAATGTTAAAGTCATTGTCTGCAGATGAGCCCACGACAGACCACGAGACCACAAAACACAGGAACTCTCACCAGACAAAAGCGTCTGTGCGTGAATTGCGTTTGTGAGTGTTTCAAATCCGGATTTTCTTCAATTTAAGAGCTTCAAAGCAGCAACACGAGGCCAGACTGATCCGGGTTAAATGACTCTGTTCTGATTTTCTGCCCTGAAGAAGAAGAAGAAGAAAAAGGTCTGGTTTTATTTTTATAAATCAAAACATCAGCGCGCTTTTACGCACGCGGTGAGTTATTCCCAAATACTGACTCACGGGATTAAGAATAAATTAATGAGAGTGAAGAAAGCTTCATTTCTAAATGATAAAATATATTTTAAAAACCCAACAAACCAAACCAAGAGGTTCATAAATAAACCGAGCAGAGGGGAACACTTACTGCGATGCAGAAATTAAATTGGACGTCGAGTAATGTTCAAATTATCTGCTGCAGATTAAATGTTGTTCCCAAAACAAAAATAAGCTGGAGATGAAATCACAGCGGGGCCGCGAGAGGCTCCACGAGGAGAGGTGAGTCCGATTATTGAGAGCAAAGAGGATTGCTGCTTGTTTTTAAGGCCTGTAAATCTGCAGCCTGATCAGGAGCAAGGCTGCAACAAATCATCTGTTTTATCAGTGAAAATCTGAGCTCGGTTTGTTCCCTCAAAGTTTATTTTATTGTGTTTCTTTTAAAGAACCAGCACGCTGTCTGCAGGGGCAGTTACCGCCTCTGTCCGCTGGGCGGCAGCGTCGAGCTGCAGTGAAACTAAAGCCGAGCTGTGACACTCATGAAGAAAAGGTCTCTGCATCAGGCGGGTCAGAGAATAAAACATTTATATTTTATATTTATACAGATTTTATTATTATTTTTACATTTCAAATGTTTCTGCATGTTTGTTTGGCTTTGATTTGATACAAACGTCGGCTTTGACATCATGTTTATGTTCATCAGAAACAGAATCAGGATTCTGTCCTGAAAACAAACAAACAGTAAGTAAAAATTAAATAATATAAATAATGTATAATATATATAATATATATATACACACACACACACACACACACACACACACACACACAATATGTTTCAAAATGAAAAGAGCCGTACAGTTTGTGCAGAAATGTGCAAGTTTTTGTCACATAATGTGCAAAGACTCGCAGTAAATGTGCAGATATTATTATTTTATGTTGTATGTTTGGTGTGTGGAGCTCCGGCAGAGATGTGGATCATTTAAAATCAACACATATAAACACGGAAACGGAGCCGCAGAGTTTTTATTTGAAATGGAAATAAAATATTTACAACAAGAAGCCGAAACAAACGCTGAAAGACAGAAAATCGGAGGGAGGAAGCGTTGACTTTGAGTTTGATGTAAACAGGAAGAGGAGCTTAAATTTAAAGGTGTCAAATCTCAGTAGAACCTGAAGAACCTGTATTAAGACTACACTGTAAAAAAAAATGACTTGTGATTAAAACTCACGTTCACTGATGCGAAAGTTAGGATTTATTTCAGGTTGTTATTTGAACGATATTCAGAATCAGAATCAGTTTTATTGGTCATGTATGTGAACACATACAGTACAGATACAAACATATATTTATATATAAATATGTAGATCTATATAAGAAACAGGAACACTTGCAGGTTTATGTACATGAGGTGGGTGGATAATACCCATTATGAACAGAATGAGTAGATTGTTTTTGTTTTTGTTGTAACAATCTTTGTATATCTGTATTTAAGGCGACAAATGAAGGATACAGAATACAAGATGTTTTATATTTCTGTGTTTTTCTTAAACTAAAGTGGTAGAAGTGCACAGACGGGATTCAAACACCTAAAAAAAGACGGCAGCCATTGTCATGATTGTTTTACGGCAGCTCTACGTTCATTTGAAGAAGGAAGACTGAAACACACACACACAAGTTTAAAGTATAAAATAACCTGAAAATGAAAGATTACTTTAATTGGACAATGGTCAAGACGACTGATTCTCTGAGCATGCTCTGATAGACTCGGAAGATTTGTACAATTAATTTAAATTTAGATTAAATCAAAATTACTATTAAGACCTTGAGCTAAAAAGGTGAGACAGACAACATTCATATTTTTAGCACTGGAAGATGAAGGAAGATTTAACCTCTGTGGCATGAAGACCAAAGGCGGCAGCTTTATGTATCTGAATAATAATAATAACAGCTTTTATTATTAAAGGACTACGACATAAACATCACACATGCACCATGCACCATTTGTATTTATTGCTTAAAACCACAGTTTGAAGTCGAGGTCATGAAAATGGATATTCAGCTCATGTTTTGGAAAATATTGAGCTACATATATGATGGGATTATCAGGAGAAAGCCACCTCTCCACAGAAAAAACGCTTTTAAAAAAAAGGTCAAATGACCGGTAAATTAAAGTAAAATATCACACGTCAAATAAATGTCAAAAACTGTAACACTTTTACAGAGAAGCACTGTTATTTTACAGATTTTCTCTGAATACTTACAACCGAACACCTTCGATGAAGTGACAATCGTTTTACAGAGAAACGCTGTTATTTGACTGTAATTTGTTGTACAAAAATAAGAAACTGTAACTGTAATTTGTCATTATTGGCATGAAACTTAAAAGAAACAGTTAATATCTTTATTATTTTTACAGTTTTGTATGTAAAACAGAAAACTACTGTAAAAATCTAGAGTTATTTTGCAGTTCATACTTCCACCTATCCTCAAACAAAAGCAGGATTTTGTTGCAATGGACTGTCGGTTCAGCTGGTTCTTAAATGCAGTTTAAAGCAGCTATAAAAGAAAAATAATAACAGACAGACTCAGTTCTGGACGAGCTGGTGAACAGAGAGCAGCATTCAGCAGCTGAAGTAAAAGATATTCCCCTCAGGGCTTGGTGGGGACCAAAAATGGAGCTAAAAGAGACAAAACTGGACTTAAATTCATCAGACGACTCAAACACGACTGTAAATGAACAATAATGTTGCTCAGTGTGTAAATAAGGAAGTGTTGTTAACACAAATAAAAGGTGATTGAATGTTTACATCTGGTTTCTGCTGCCCTCAAGTGGTCAACATGTTTTGTAGTTATTGCAGGTTTAAATAAATATCAGTGAGAATACTGTGTTTTTGTATTTATATAAAATACTAGTTTATCTATTATAATATTTTCAAACAACTTTAATTCTATCTATCTATTGTCCTCGTTTATGATCCATACAACACTTTCAATTCTTTTGTATTTTACTTACTAAAATATACAATCCATGCATGTCACAGAAATCTGTTTATTTGTATTATTTATGTTTTATAGTCACACGTGATCATTTAAACAGTGAGTCTGCTAAAAGCTTATTTTATGAGGCGTTAATTAAAACTGCTGTAAAGTCTGAAAGTTAGTGTTGCAGTAATGTTTTGGTTTTCCTTTACACTATAAAAAATGGACGGAGCCCACAAACCCAAACGTATTAGTAACAATAAATTCAAGTGTTCTTCGAGTTTTAAACTCCGTGAAGAAACTCATTTACGCCTCACTGATATTTTACACTGTACAGTTATACTTATTTATGTACGCTGTGCTGTTATATTTACTTATGTACGCTCTGCTGTTATATTTATTTATGTACATTGTGCTGTTATATTTATTTATGTACATTGTGCTGTTATATTTATTTATGTACACTCTGCTGTTATATTTATTTATGTACACTCTGCTGTTATATTTACTTATGTATGCTCTGCTGTTATATTTACTTATGTACGCTGTGCTGTTATATTTATTTATGTACACTCTGCTGTTATATTTACTTATGTATGCTCTGCTGTTATATTTACTTATGTACGCTGTGCTGTTATATTTATGTATGTACACTCTGCTGTTATATTTATTTATGTACACTGTGCTGTTATATTAATTTATTTGCACTGTCCTGTTATTTTATTTATTTGTGCTGTGCTGTTATTTTATTTATTTGTGCTGTGCTGTTATTTTATTTATTTGTGCTGTGCTGTTATACTATAATAACACATTGCTGCTGTATTCTTTGCACACCTCTTTTCATGCCAATATTTCCTGATAAACACTAATTTAAACACTTTCGTTTATGAACAAATTTTATTGCTACACATCATGTGTGTTCAGTAACATGTGAACTTATTTCTGTGAAGTGATCATCAATCGTTTATGTAACTCTTTGTTGTTTTGTTTTTTTTCTATTTCTAGCATATCTTTTATTTTTAGGAGTATTTTTCTGATCCACCTTTTGTCCCGTGAGCTGCTGTAAAAAGTGAATTTCCCTCGTGTGGGTCAATAAAATGTATTTTATTATTTTATCTTTTTCAGACATTGTTTTTTATCTTGTGCGTCGACCTCGTGTGCCATGAAAGATGCCACTGAACAAAAATGTATTATTGTTATTATTATTAAAATATATCAAGTGACACGATATTTAATTTGTAGGCCTCAAACACATTTCCAACTCAAAATAAAACAGAAACTGCAGAACGGCAAAAAAGAAGAAGAAATGTGTGTGTGTGTGTGTGTGTGTTTCAGTATATGCGTGTGTGTGTGTGTGTGTGTGTGTGTGTGTGTGTGTGTGTGAGTGTTTGTTTATTTGGAAATGCAGCTTTCTCTTGAGTGCAGCTGCCACAAATTCCCTTTTCTGTCTGCGTGATTTACACACACTCACACACACACACTCGGGTCATAAAAACGTTTTTTACGACAGAAAGCTGGCCTGTCATTGGCCGGCTCTACACGGTCATGTGTGCGCGCGCAGAGCCGCCCCCTCCTCTCACCGGCAGCCTCTCCTCGCGCGCTCTCGTAGAGACCCAGAGCAGCTCGTCGGTACCCGCGCGCCTCCATGGACGGTTTTTTCCTCTGTTTATTTTTCTGAAATATTCACACCAGGAAACAAGAAACTCCAGGTTTGTTTGACTCGTTCGTTAAATGTTGTTGTAATGTTTGAGCGTGCAGATAAATTAAAGATGCATGTTTGTTTTTTTTAAACTTGTCTGTTTGTCTGACTTCATGTTTCTGTTTGTTGATCTCAGGATGCTGCAGAGGAGAAAGAAATCCTGCAGACTGAAGAGCATCAGGTACAAACACAGAGCTGTGTGTGTGTGTGTGTGTGTGTGTGTGTGTGTGTGTGTTGTTATTAATGTCCATGGATCAATGGGATTTAATTGCATGTTGCATAATAGATAAGTTGAACTCGTGAAGCAGCTGCAGAATATCTGAATTTTTAATACCTAAACATTCAGCAGCAACATTTCATTCACACGCTGCATATCTATAAAAACAGGAAACTACTCCTGTTATGAGTTATGAGGCTTAAACAGCATCACACAATGAGGCCGGGCATATTTCTGATTATGTGGACGGTTTCTGCCCTCAGCGTGCTCGTTAGTTTGTCTGATTATGTTTGATCACAGAGTGGCTCCGTGTGAGTCCTTCAGAGGGGAAACAAAAAGGGAAACTTCAGGAAAAGATTTTTAAAAAATGGGAATTTAAAAGAGGTTTCCTCTCTCACACACGGTCAGATGATTGGACGCCGTCCTCCTCTCACATTTTATCTCTCTCCTCTTTGTCTGATCATCTTTCGGGGGCCTCGTCCATAAAACGCTCTCGGACATCTGGACAGATTGAGACAGAAGGAATCCTCTCCTCCGTGTTTTTTTGTTTTCATTGACGTGTTTTTTTACGAGTGTCAGACAGACAAAGACGCAGACACACACACACACACACACAGACACACACAGACAGTATATCTCTCCCCTTTTCTGATTCTTACATTTGTGTGGTGAGGACAGAAGGCGTGGTGTGAGAGCAGATAGAGAGGAAACAAAGACAGTATTTCACTGGAGGAGCTGCTCAGTCAAGCTCAGCTGGCACTCAGTATTTACAACCTACTGCAATGCAGCAGATCTGTGTGTGTGTGTGTGTGTGTGTGTGTGTGCACGTTTATGTGTCAATGTGTGTGTGTGAGAGGGAAACAAAAGAGACAAAAGGCGATAGGGAAGACAGTGACGCAGAGAGTGAGACAAACATTAAATTAAAGCCTGAGACAGACAGTCTGTCTCTCTGTCTGTCCCTGCATGGACCAAAAACAACCTGCAGGTTCGTCCTGACACTTATTTCTTTACTGACCGATAGCCGATAGTGTGACAGAGTCTTTCATATTTCATATTTCACTGATTACACGTCAAAGATCTGACTCTGTTGTACGTTGCACGAGAGATAGATGTAACAAAATAAGCAGATTTGAAAGATTTTAACAGCCGGGCTGCAGAATGTTAGACTAAATCTGAATTCTTATTGGTTGGGATGAGTTCAGCTTTCACCCTCACGTCAGACTAAAATGTATTTATGTGTCTGTGTTTCAGAAGTCCACGGTCGGAGCAGTTCATCTGACGGGAAGCTGTGATCGTATGACAGGTAACACAACAAAGAAATCTGAATACATTGATTATGACAAACAGAACGGATCAGATCTTATATGCTCACGTGAGCATGATGTGGATTTTGTGGCTCAGAAACTAAACTGGTTAAAATATTGATGAATATTTAAATTTCCTTTTTAAATGCCAAGAGTGCAGTCGCTACAATGAGCCACAGGGTGGTGCAAACAGTCAGAGTGATCCTGGTCTTCAACATGTCTCAGATACCTGAAGGTCCTCACACAGACACATGTTACCTGCACCTGGCTCTGCCACCTGTACGCTCAGGACGATCCAAACTTGTTGTTCCCCGTTGGTGGAACATCCTACCAGTTCCTACAGATCAGGGGCGTCCCTCTCTACCTTCACAAACCTCCTGAAGACCTCCAGCTCTTCAGAGAGGACCTCCTCTACAACACTACCAACAGCTGGACATGACACATCTGTCCATTAAATTACAGACTCACAAACAGAATCTTGTTTAGGGCCACCAAAAGCCGAGAGCCGGCTCTGAACATTGAGGGACAAACTGAAACTTCTAAATCAAATGTGCTCCTCAGACTCACGTGCATCCTGCATCACCTCCACACAAGCCGCCACATCTGGCGCTGCTGTTGTGTGTTGAACACTAGATGGCGCTACAGACTCAGCATCAGTAAACAGACCTGAGCAGATCTTTACACACACACACACTTAGAGGTCGTGAGAATTCCCTCCTCTCCACGGTTACCTTGAATGCACCACCGCGCGAACATGGCGGCTTCACGCGCTCCTGTCTGTGATGTGACGTCACAGCAGCTGCGAGGCGTTATCAGGCCGCGCGCCAACACCAGGCGCGATAAATCACGGAGTCAAGTGGGTCCAAAAAAAAATAATAAAACCCGCGGTGACACTTTGGGAATTTAAAGAGGGGATGAAGAAGAACGTGAAGCTCCATCCGGTCTCATCCTGCGCGTTATTCATGAGCCAATCAGCTGCTGCGCGCGCACAGAAAACAAGAAATAAAAAAAGAAAAACGCTCAAAAAGACAAAATATATTTTAAAATGAGACAGATGGCTGAATGAAAGTGTCCCACCTCGAACTGTTTGTCCTCATTATTATTAAAATCATCGCCGATGACGCATTTCTAAAGATTTTTAGATTTAAACGGGTTAATGTTTTGGTTTAATTCACTGTTTGGACACTTGAATGTCCTCAGCAGCCGCAGAGCTCTCTCTCACATACACACACACACACACACACACACACACACACACACACACACACACACACACACACACACACACACACACTCAGCCACACACACACTCTGTTTTCACAGAGACACTTTTATGGTTTTATTGCTCCCCATTTACGGAAATCAAAGCAGGAAACAAATGTTCCAAACAGCATTCCAGAAACATCCGGAGAAATGCAGAGTGGCGTTTTTTTTTTAGTCTCTGCTTGTTTTGGAGGAAAGGAACTGCAATGAAAACACACACACACACACACACACACAGACACTCAGACACACAGAGACACACATTCATCCACAACAGGGCGACGGGCATGTAGATTATGTGTTTTTACGCACGAAATATAAGTTTTACGCACGCTGAACGACGGTTTTACGCACGGATTTACGCGCCAGCACACTTCCTCTAATGACTGTGTGCTGTGCTTCATAAATAAAAACACAAATAATTCCATTAAAAGTCAAAGAAAAATCTTTTTGTCATGTTTTTTAATTAAAAAGTTTAAAAATCTGAAATATATTCTTTGTTTTAATCTGCAGCAGCTCACAGATGAACGCTTTTCTTCCTTTGGCGCCATTATCGAATAAAGTGTCTGTGGGTTGCAGCAGGTCTAATAATTTATGAACCCGCGTGGGGAGCAGTGAGAAGAAAAAAAAAAAAAAAAGAGGAACTGAGCACGTGACGGTAATAAAGTGTGTTTTATTGCCGGCGCTTTGACAAGCCCCAAAATATAACTCAGAGAGAATAGCCGACAGGCGGCCAGATGGGATCGGTGGCAGATATTTGTCCGAAATCAACAGAATGCTCTTTGTGCGGCTGCACGAGAGCAACACACCGGAGAGCTGTCCTGATTTCTAATATCAATAATCAGCTCGGATTCTACCGCGAGGCTACTTTCGTGTTTTACCGCGAGATCAGACAGAAGAAGAAGAAGTAAGTGCGCGTTCATATTTGGCACAGATATGAAGTTATGAGTGGCAGGTAGAGCGGCTGAGGTGTGTGTGTGTGTGTGGAGGGGTGGGGGTGTTAAAGCTGTGGTTCTGGGGGCCTTTCTGTCCAGCAGAGATCCACCTGTAGTCAGTGAAATATAATCTAATTAACGAACAAATTCAATGACTTTCAAGGCCTTGAATTGGTTGAAATTCAAGGCTGTGTGACCTGATTTTTGTTTTGGTCTGCAGATTTTAAATCAAACTCATCCGGGATTGTTTCCATATTTTCAGCTTGAAAAATATCCAAACTTACTCGTGTTTAAACAAAAATATTCAAGGACTTTCAAGGCCTTCTTCTTTTTTTTCTTCTTCTAAGGAGTTCTGTTCAGGATCACAGGCTGAGCTTTGCTGTCACAGATCAAATATCAGTTCGACATGTTTCTGTTTGGATCTTTGAGCGAACGGAACATGTTTCATAGCGTGTGTGTGTGTGTGTGTGTGTGTGTGTGTGTGTGTGTGTGTGTGTGTGCTCTCACTCCATATGTTTAAGGATTATCAGGTCTTAAGGTTTTGACGTCATAAACTCTCTTTAAAATCACGTCAATCATCGAACATTTGTTACATTTCTTCAGATTTTCTGTTTTAATTTGAATTATTTTTTAATTTGGAGTCGAAAATATTTTAGAAAGTTGCTCAGTAAATAATAAATGAATGAATCTCAGCCTTTAACTTCAGAAATATAACCTGCCTGTCTGTCTGTGTTTAAGGTTCTTGAGCTTTGAAGTATTTTTTTTATCCATAAGAACCAAAGAACTATCTCACTTTTTCATATTTAATAACCTTTTCATTCGGCATTAAATGTTCAGTTCAAGTCTCCGTCTGCAGCCACGTAACCTGGTTCTGATAACAAAGGAACTTTTTCTTCATGAACCTGAAGCACACACTCTTTAAATATTATTTATTTATTATAATTCTAATTATAAAGGTTCAAATTCTACAAGTACTTTTTTATACAGAGCGATTAGTGATGTGATCGTTTATATTAAGAACTTTTTTATTACCCAAAGTTGCATTTAAAATTCTGTCAGGCACAAACACACACACACACACACACACACACACACACACACACACACTCCTCTGCAGGGCCATAAACAGTAGCGGCGGTAGAGAACTGTACACCAGCAGTTTATGACAGGGGGAACATTTGGATTAGAGGCTCAGCGGGTCCCCGAACCACCAAAACACGCGAACAGCAGCGACATTAATCTGTGAAACCACCGCAGCCACATCACCGTCACACCGGAGCAGGGACTATTTAATGTAAACGTTCTGCAGAGCGGCGGAGGGAGATGTTGAATTATATTTCATTCTTCATTTCAAACTTCATATTCTGCAGCTGCAGACTCACAGAAAGAAACTCTTTCACCTCAATTCATTCTTTTTAAAATATTTTGGAAAGTTGCTCAATAAATAAAATAAAATCACAGCCTGAATAATTATTAACTTCTTATTTATTTTATTTTAGTTTGAATCTTTATTTCAGCCCACGGTTTGCGGTGTTTTGGCGGTGATTCCCGCAGACTGCAGTGCCGCACACATGCGCAATAACTCTACACACTAACTGTGTTTGTGTTCAATTTAAATTTACAGTCTGATTTTTTTGCTTTCTCGGTGCTGGTCAGTCCCGAGACGGTGCGCGGGGTTTCTCATGCATTCAGGGTTGGAGGTCGCAGTTCAGTTAATGTCTAAACCGGGTTAAAGCTGCTCTCAGCTCGGCTTTGACCCGGCAGAGGGCCGGGGGCGGAGGGGTGAGCCGGCGGTCAGCCTGTCTAAGATGAAAAAGTGAAACGACCTCCGAAAGAAAAGCCACATCTGAATGGCTTTATACGACAGAGCTGAGCTCTGCATGAGAAGAGGCTGTATGAAAAAAAAAGAAGCTTCAAATTAATATAAAATGAAAGATTCAGTGTGTGAGCAGAGAGGTGATCAGTCCTGACCATAATCGATACTCTACCAATAACTGAAAAGGGACATGAAGGATGATCAAACAGCTGCAGGAGCATGAAGAGAAATCCATTACTGCTGAGCCAATTTAAAAAAAAAAATCTGATCTATATTCGATCTCTGGACTTTCTCACGTTAACTCTTTAATTCCAGAGCAGCCTTTGCACAACAATAATCCATCTCCAGCCAAACAATGGCCCCGCGACTCCCGCAGGCCGCGTGAACTCTGCATGCATGGTCACCCCCCCTCCACCCTCCACCCTCCACCCCGCATGCTCGAGCCCCTGCGTGGCCCTGTCCAGCGCTAAGGACTAATGAAACGGTGAACCAGCGGTCAACGCTTCTGATTGACCCTCCTGCGACCTGACGGCAGCTAGGCTACATTCTTAAAAGAAGAATGCTCTTTCAAAAAGAGAAACATCAGTCCTGTTGTTGTTGTTGTTGTTGCCTCTGGTTCAAATCTGGTTCAGGTCCTCTTTGAAAAGCTGCAAGCTAATGATTCCAGGTCTCAAACGGCCCTTTGAGCTGCAGAGTTTAGGTGAAAAATGAAAGTTTTAGGTCAAAGTCTTTGGATTAATCGTCCCAAAGTGAATAGATCTGCAGAAAGGTGTTTCATTATTCAAAGTCTGAGTCGACTCTTTTGTGTTTCCCGTGAAAAAAAACACAAAAAAACATGCAAGCTGCTTTTTTTTTTTTCTTTTTTTTTTTGGTTTCGTTGCCCCTCATTCAAGCAGCCATGGGAATTCAGGGAAGGCAAACAGCAGAAATGAGCTCATGCCAGAGCCAGAGCCAGAGCCATGCAGGAAAATGACCCCAGGCAACACACACACACACTCTAAACACCTCCTGTAGTATCCCTGCAGTAAATGTCAGCAATAATCTTAATAATGCGTGATTGAAGAGCAGTGTGGGGATGGGAAAACACCAGCAGAGTGGGATAAAATGATTTAACAGAGCTCCAATGCCATCAAACTCTAACTCCAACTTTGTAATCTCGCTCCAATCTGACGTCTGGGGCCAAGTTCAGCAGTGCCGGCCTCGCCTCGACCATGCTGCTCACGTTTGCACTGCGGCTGCTGGCTTGTAAACAAGCTGCTTTGCTTGTTTACCGGCTGCTTTGGCAGGTGACCAGCCGTCATTATCCTGAGAGAGGTGGAGAACAGGGTGTGCATTCAGCAAACTGCTGCAAACCAGATTGTAATTTGGGTGTTAGAATGTTAAATATACAAAAAAAAGGTTTGTTGAGCCACAACGAGGCCTTCGGGGAGCTGCATGACTGTGCATGAGTTTCCAGCCCTGCAGAGAGCAGCATCAAGGTCACGTCATTAGAAATGCTCCTACTGTGCAGAGAGTACAAACCTCCTGCTGCTGCATCAGAAACTCCTTCACCTGTTACACCGGGAGCCACTGTGACAAACTTTTAGCCCCAGAGGAAGAACTGATTCCAAGCCCGAAGCCTGCTGTTGCTCATTAGAATTAATGCTGTGTTCCTTGATGAGTTATTGATGTCAAAGTGGCCTTAATAGTGTCAATAAATCACAGATATGTTCAACAAAAGTATCATGCACATCTCTTTAAAAACACTACAGCCTTTTACTGTACTTTGAGACGCAGCAGAAGGAGAACGCGTGAGTGTAAATCACTGTCAACAGCAAAGAAGGAGTCATCAGCAGCCAGCCGTGAAGCAAAGTGAACCTTCGCCTGTATATACCCTGTAGAACCGAATGTGTGTGGAGCTGCCGCAGTCACAGATTGGGTTCTGGGGGAGTCTATGGGCGATGACTAACCATCTATCAAAATCCAGGAGAGGGAATGAAAAAGCGAAGACTGTCAACAGCGCTTTGATTTTGTGATCTTACTCTCGTTCACACACTTTCCTCTGCGGGAAGTTCTTTGAGGGATCCAGACCTGATCAGTCATGTTGAAATAATAAATGTTGTCATACCGAGATAATTTTCTCAAGATCTCAGCGTAACTAAACATTGTCGTTTCCGAGATAATGCCATAATTAATTGGAGATCCTGAGACGATAAAAGCAGGAGCTGGACACGGTTGCAGTTGCACTGATTTAATATTCTTCTGTTGTTTTCTGAAGATCTTTAATTAATTATGGCATTATCTCGATAAAGTCATCTCGGGATAGCAACATTTGTTATTTCAACATGACTTCAATAACTCGAGAAAACGAATTAAATGAACTCGTTATCATGAGAAAACAGAGGAAACATTACGGTCTGCTCAGCTGGGTTAAAATGTGGTTCAAACACGGAGCTTGTTCTGCTTTCAGACTTTGAAGAAATGTTTTAAATCATTTGTTCACCTAGAAATATGATGTTAAATTTAAGTTTTAAATAAAGTTGCTGTAAATCCTCCTGTGGGGGAAAAAAAACACTAAGAAGTTGCTTTTTTTTTTAAAGAATATAACGGTGTAAAATAACATTTTGTGGTCCAGTGTGTGGGAATACATGAAATATATATAATATAAGATTCATAACTCTGTTTTCATTTGTGTAGACTCATCTGAAAATAAGAATATTTATGTCTTTGGTTCTAAAATGAGACCTGGCCACCGTGTAGGAGGTTGTAGAGTGTAGAGTGTAGGGGGTTGCAGTCTGCAACTGCACAGCTAAACTAAATTAAATCCTACTCACTGACCCTTTAAGTGCTTTGCTATGTTACACACTAAAAATAAAAGTTCAAGTTGGTGATGCCATAGGAGAACTTTTTTTTCCAGTTCTGCGAGGAACCTTTTAGCTATTGGTTCTTCAAAGAACAAGATGCTGCAAGGCCGCCTTAAAGAACCAGTATTCAGTATAAGGAAGAACATTTTAAAAGGAAAAAAGATTGTTAAACATAAAAAGGTTCTTCAAAGCACCGAAAGTGCTGCGACTTAAAGAACCCAAAACAGCAAAAACAGGGTTCTTAAAGATAAAAAAAAAGGTTCTCCAGAGAACTCCAGAGCAGTTATAAGGAGTTAGAACCTAAAGTGGTTCTTCAAGGTGCAATAAAAATAATTTGAATTCATTGATTTATGTATTTCATTTTCACTGCAACACTGGGTAAAGAACTCTTTTTGCATCCAGTTCCCCAACGAACGCAAAACAGCAAAAACAGGGTTCTTAAAGATTAAAAAAAAGGTTCTCCAGAGAACTCCAGAGCAGTTAGGAACCACTCTTCAAAAAAAAAAAAAAGAGTTTGAACCTAAAGTGGTTCTTCAAGGTGCAATAAAAAAAAATATTTTCACTGCAACACTGGGTAAAGAACTCTTTTTTTTTCCCCAAAGAACCCAAAACAGCAAAAATGGTTCTTAAGAATAAAAGGTTCTCCAGAGCAGTAATCAAGAACCACCCTTAAAAATAATAAGTTTGAACCTAAGGTGGTTCTTCATGCTGATGCCATAGGGGAACCTTTTCCGTTCTGTAAGGAACCTTTTATGGTTTGGTTCTTTAAAGAACCATTTATTCAAGTTCTTCCCAGAATTCAGTGTCAGTAATATCTATCCCAGAGTTGACTGATGAATCAATATATTTATGCATTTAATTTTCAATGCAACATTGGATTTTTTGCATCCAGTCCCCTAAAGAACCATAAACAGAAAAAAAGGTTTCTCAAAGATAAAAGGTTCTCCAGAGAACCACCCTTAAAAACAAAGAGTTTGACTGTAAACATTATTTGTCCCAGAGTTCACTGAAGTTACAATATATAATTTGAATTAACTGATTAATGTAATTAATTTAAAGAACTATTTATTTATTTTTTGCATTCAACAGCAGTAAAAAGGCTTACGGATAAAAAGGTCCTTATGAAGAACCAGTTTTTCTGAGTGTACCAAATGAAACCGAGAGGAAATCATTAGAATCGAGTAGATAAGTGAGATTTTGCCACTTTATTACAGACCTGGTAGCTTATCGGCCGTTTTCAGTCGTTTACTATGATCCATTCTGGACAAATGACTCATTAGATCAGATAGATTAAGCTCTGAGTTCACTCGCACTCTGTCAGCCACGCCAAAATCTTCAAACTCATTACACCCTGCATGAGCAGGAGCTGCTTTAATGCCTCAGCCAAGCGAAAACATTTGCTCCCTCTGCTCTTTATTGGACTGTTATTACAGGAGTAATAGTGAATCAAAGAGGCTGCAGAGAAGAAATCCTGCAGGATGCATTTATCTATTCCTGCACGCTCATTATGCGACTTTATCTCCGTGTGGGGGCGTCACGTCAACATATTCTCACATGCTTCTCCTTCATTTCTCAGCCCTGTCTGCATTTATCTCTCGTGCAGCTTGCTTTAGCATCATTTTTTAGGACAAGCGCGCACACCCCTCCACCCCCACCCTCTCCTCCTCCTTTAAAAAGCCGACTCGGTGGTGGTGGTGAACGGGACACCTCGGGCTGACCCCGGCCCCTAACAAAGCCAACTACTAGTCACTGTCTGGGAGCCTTTTATCTGCTTTCTTTCTTTTTCGGCCTTTCTGACCGAGCCGTGTTTTGTTGTCCATCCTTTGACTCGGCCACAAGGCCAAATATGGCCCGAGACCGAGCCTCAATATGGGCCAGATTAATTTTTCAGCTCCGGCCATCTGTGTGGGGGTTCAAGTCATTCAGCCAAAAGTCATAAATCTACAGTTTTCTATAGGAGCTGTGCGCGGGAGGGGGGTGGGGAGAGGTGGATAAAGACATTAGATAGATAGATAGATAGATAGATAGATAGATAGATAGATAGATAGATAGATAGATAGATAGATCATTAACATTATTTATGATCATTTAAAATGTTTTCTCAGCGTCTATTCTAAACCATTTCTCCCCGCCACTAAAGCTTCATTAGCCCTATAATGAACATTTTTTCCCCCCAACCAAATTATCCCATTACGTCTGACATAAACAACCCCAAAAGTGAGGCCTCCCATTGGCTGGCCGCAGGGTCACGTGGCCCGCGCGGCCGTCCGTCTATTTGACAGCCGCAGGATGGCTTGATGCCAGAGGGGGAGAAAGAGACAGAGAGAGGGGAGAGAAAGAAAAATTAGTATTCTCCTACCAGCCTCGCTATAAATCAATCATGGAGTCCTACGTGGTGAGCTGTAAATATGCTGAGCCGCAGTTCCCGCCTTGTGAAGAAGATTACAGTAATTTTAGTGACCAAGGGGGGTATTACAACAACCCCCAGGACAGTGGTAGTTATGGAGGAGGCTATCAGCCCGTGCAGCCCCCTCCGCCTCCATACACACCACAACAAACCGGCTATCAACACTCTTTGCAGGGGCACCACCGGGAGGATGGAGAGGACCACCGCGCAGTGCAGCAGCAGCAGCAGCAGCCCCACCAAGGTGCGCCTTTCCCCGGCTACAGAGAGACAGATGTGCCCGGTAAGGAGAGGTTCAGCGTGGGTGACCTGCAGTGCCAGGCCTGGATGACCTGTGCAAAGCCCGCTCAGGTGCAGAGGAAAGCGGCCTGCCAGGGGAAGGACAAGCCGCCTATTGTTGTCTACCCGTGGATGAAGAAGGTGCACATCGCGCATGGTGAGATGGAGTTTCATCTTCTGTGTGTGTGTGAAGCTTTTCCATCTTTATGTTTCTGCTTTCTTCTCTCTCTCACTCTCTCTCTCTCTGGTGTTTTTGTCCATTTGTGAGCACCGTTTTGTGTGTGTGTGTGTGTGTGTGTGTGTGTTGTCGAGTTATTTATGATCTTAGTGAGAGTCAGGGAGAATTACAACCCCTATAAAGTTTTATGGCCCTGCCACAGCGCGTCTGTGTGTGTGTGTGTGTGTGTGTGTGTGTGTGTGTGTGTGTGTGTGTGTGTGTGTGTGTGTGTAATGCTGCGGCTGAACAAAAACCTGCAAGTCAAGAGCAAAAATAAATAAATACAGATTTGGACTTCTGCGACCACAAACACTAAAAATCACCTGATAATAATAACTGCAATTTAAAACTATTTTAATCTGATTTTATTAAAATTATAAAAGTCTCCAAATGTTAATTTAATTAATTAAAATTCAAAACAAACATTCTGTTTAACTCTCCGTCCCTTTCTTTGTGTCCTACAGTTAATCCGAACCACGTGGGTCCGGAACCAAAGCGTCTACGGACGGCCTACACGCGCCAGCAGGTTCTGGAGCTCGAGAAGGAGTTCCACTTCAGCCGTTACCTCACGCGCCGCCGACGCGTCGAGGTGGCCCACGCGCTCTGTCTCACCGAGCGGCAGGTGAAGGTGTGGTTCCAGAACCGGCGCATGCGCTGGAAGAAAGACAACAAGCTGCCGAACACCAAAGGAAGGAGCAAAAACAAGAAGGACAACAACAACAACGGCGACAGCAACGTGAAGACGGTGATCACCGTGTGAGCAGGCAGCAGCCGTGTCAGCACCTTCACTCTCCAAATCCACGAGGCTTCTTCCAGCTTTTATTTTGAAGTCTGGTCGTTGTTCCTGATTTTGTTGTTGTTGTGATATTTAATGAATTAATGAATGTTCCCGAGTCCTCGTGTGAACTCGGAGGTTCCAGATCTCATATTTGGGAATTTAGGTTCAGATTTTTACGCGCCTCGTCAAACTTTTACGCATCGCGAGGAGAGAGAGAGAGTGTCTTTGTTTGTGTGTGGAGAAAACAGGGTTTGATTTCTACAGGGTAAAAACATGAAGAAATAATACAGGGTTCTTTTTTTAAATAGCTACCTAAATAAAAAAAATAAAAAAAGATTAAATAACTTATGAATATGCACATTACCAAAATGTTGTTTTCCACAAACTGGCGCTTAAAGACGCAGAAACAGAAGAAGAGAAGCAGCGCGGCTCAGCTGCACGACGGTTTTTTATTATTATTTTGTACATAGATCCCCCCAGAAAATGAAAAATAAAAACATGCAGATGTTGTAGGATGAGTAGCCATATCGCGCAGATAATTTTTTTAATCTCCAAAGTTTCCAGTAAAGAGGTTTGTGACGCACGGCGCGGACAGATGTTCTCAGGGTTACAGGGTTTGTTTGTTTCCTTCAGCACAGAAAAGATTCTCAGCTTTTGCATCCTCAAAGTTCTCCAGTTTAATATGCTATTGATCTCTTATTATTATTATTGTTGTTGTTGTTATTATAGCCAGTACTTATTTTTATTTGTATTATCTAGAAGCATATTTTATTCTTTGTAGCGACTTTTTCTTTTGTATGTGGAACAAAAAGAGAAAAACTCTTTTATACGTTCAAATGTTTTGATAAAATAAAAAAAATTAAAGAAATGTTTTCCCATCTCTGTCTCTCTCACACACACACACACACACACACACACACGGAGGATAGATGTCTTTTTGTTGTTGGTGGTGAGGGAAATGCCTCTGAACATGCTTTATGGATGAAAGATGAATTCATAATTATCAGATTTGGCTCAAACAAAGAGAATCACTTCGCGCTCCTCTCTCAGTCAATAAATCAAACGTAGAAACAACGTTTCTCCAACGTGTTATCTAATAACAGAGCGGATCTTTGTCCAATTTAACGGAGCGTCAAAGCTCTCGAGCCGAGCCAAGACAAATCTCCCTCCGTGATGTCTCAACTCAGCAGCTTCTTCCAAAATGTTCTCCCCGTGGGAGGATTTAAAATTATTCCGCCGCATGAACGATCATCCCGGACGTTTAATCACGGCCGGTGACAGTCTGCTGCCGTCTTACTCCGAGACAAAGAGCCCGAAAGACTCGGTGTTCGAGGCAGAGCTCAGATGGGACAGTTAGTTTGATATTTCCTGCGCACACACGGCAGATATAAGGTTTGGGTTACACATCGGGTATGTGGCTAAAAGAAAAACAGAGAGCCGTGTGGAGTTTTACGCATTGTTTACGCACAGCGCATGCAGGGACACCCTGTGTGTGTGTGTGTGCGTGTGTCTTTCCGTGTGTGTATTTGTGTGTTTGTGGTGGGGATGTGAGGGAAATGAGAGGCATTAATTGGTGGCTTCCGGTCGAGACGGGGTTAAATGTGCAGGAAGGAGGCTGACAGAGAGAAAACATGTTGGAGATCCACCACAAATCCAAATGTTCACCCACAGAGGAGAAGCCTGTAAACCACACACACACACACACACACACACACACACACACACAGCTGACAGTCCACGCTGCGCACGTATTAGAGATTTTATGACAGATTATTTTGGACAGAAACGGTAAAAATCTTCGAGAAAATGCTGAAAATGTTAAATTAAAATCACACTGTGCTTGTATGAAGAGTTCCCGCGTGCTAAAAGGCTTTCATATATTATATTTAATTATTCAAACTATGCATGATTTTGTGTTTTGATCCCAGAGGTGTGTGTGTGTGTGTGCGTGTGTGTGTGTGTGTGTGTCGCCTGTTGTTTGTCACACCGACCTGCCTCTGCAGTGTGACTGTGGTGCAGCAGGAGCGCCCCCGGCTGCTTCATCAGAGTACTGCAGCCTGGAAAACACAAACAAAGACAGTACGTTAGATCAGCTGCTGTCAGACAGAAACACCTGTGACATGAAGTTTTTCCTCATTTTATAAAACGTTGTTATTTACAATGCATGTTTGCATGCTCCTCTTATTTTATTTACTTTTAACATTTCATTTGTTTTATTGTTGTAGTTTTTATCTTTATTATTTTATTTTTATGCAACTGTTCTTAAATTGTGTGTGTTTTCACCTTAAAGGTTTTAATTGACTGACTTTTTTTATTTGTTTTATTGTTGTAGTTTTATGCTTTTTATTTTTATGCAGCATGTTCCTTTAGCCTAAAGAACTGTTCAGTTTTCCGTGTTGTGCATCTCTGCATGAAAGCTGCTGTATGAATACATAAAGTCGAGTTGCTACTTCGGGATCAATAAAGTATCTATCTATGAACATGCAAACAAACCATATAAACACTAAAGTTACAATTTTTTTGGACTGTGTGAAAGCTAATCCAAAATCCTGATCATTTAAAAGCTGTATTATATTATTATAGAAGTTAAAATCAGCTGTTTCTGTTCTATTGTTAGTTATATTATATTGCAGTTATTATTTATATCACGGTCACTTTCTTTGTAATATTTCTCACACTGTGGTCACTTTACATTACAATACTGTTTTTATACATCATGCCACTGTTATCCTCAGTACTTTTCTGTTTGAAGGTTGATTGTTGTTTATTGTAAGTTATAGATGTTTCTGATTCTGTAGTGTTTGCTTCACTTTCCTCTGCTGCTGGAACAAGTAGATTCCCCCGTGGTGGGATGAATAAAGTAAATCTAATCTAATCTAATCTGATCTAATATAATCTAATTATTGTTCTGTCCTCTTTGTGAACGTTGAGGACGTGAAGCGGAACTAAAAAAAAAAAGTCAGACACACTTTTCTTCCCGGGGACGTCATTCTCAGGCGGACCAGACGTTGCCTGTGCAGAGCAAACAGTTGCACCTTTAAACTTGCACGCGAGCGGCACTGACGTCATCTCATCGATAAACAACTATCAGTATTAATAATCGATTGAGGACATTTATATTTCTGCAGCGTCACCATGTCTCTGGCGGCGGAGGCGTTCGTGTCGCAGATGGCGGGTAAGCGGAACGACCTTAGCGACGGCTAGGCTAGGCTAGGCTAGGCTAGCTCTGACACAGGTCTGTTACAGTGACGCTAGGCTAGGCTAGGCTAGGCTAGCCGGATAAAGTCGTTTATCTGACGATTGTTTTAAAAACTACAAACGGAAACAGTTCGAGCTGACCCAGTTTCGTGCGGAGTCGCTTATAAATAAACAATAAAAACACTTACTGCGGTGACGCGCGGCTAATTTATAAAACACGAAGTGCAACCAAACACCCTGTAAGAGCCAAGATGGCGGGATCATCTCTTCCCCTCTTTTAACCCTTCGACCGCCGCTCCGAGCGCCGCGCAGCGCCGTGCTGCCACCGGCGGCCGGAGGCGGTACTGCAGCAGTGATACTGTAGAGCCGTTGAAGCTGCTGTAATACAACGTCTGACCGCCGGCGGCAGCACCGAGCGCAGTTTGAAGTGTGTTTATCACCCACGGTGAGCAGGTAAACTTCATTCATGAAGTGTGAACAGCTGCAGGTTTTGTAGTTCTACTTGCTGCAGCTGTTCCTTCTAGGTTTTGTAGTTCTGCAGCTGTTCCTTCTGGGTTTTGTAGTTCTACTTGCTGCAGCTGTTCCTTCTGGGTTTTGTAGTTCTACTTGCTGTAGCTGTTCCTTCTGGGTTTTGTAGTTCTACTTGCTGCAGCTGTTCCTTCTAGGTTTTGTAGTCCTACTTGCTGCAGCTGAAGTGTGTTTAATACCCACGGTGAGCAGGTAAACCTCATTCATGAAGTTTGTGTGCTCTGACTGACAGATTCAAAGATGACAAAATAAATGACAAAAACAGAGAAATGATGAAACATTGAAGTGAAAACAGAAGACGTCACTCTAATTAACTTATCATTGGTTTAATTATGCCTGCACATACACAGCACAGCATGAAAAAGCCATGTTTATCTTCATAATGTTTGTGTGTGTGTGTCCCTGTCCCTGTGTGTGTCCCTGTCCCTGTGTGTGTCCCTGTGTGTGTGTCCCTGTCCCTGTGTGTGTCCCTGTGTGTCCCTGTGTGTCCCTGTCCCTGTGTGTGTGTCCCTGTCCCTGTGTGTGTCCCTGTGTGTGTCCCTGTGTGTGTCACTGTGTGTGTTCCTGTGTGTGTGTCTGTGTCCCTGTGTGTGTCCCTGCCCCTGTGTGTGTCCCTATGTGTGTCCCTGTGTGTGTCCCTGTGTGTCCGTGTCCCCCTGTGTGTGTCCCTGTGTGTGTCCCTGTGTGTGTCACTGTGTGTGTTCCTGTGTGTGTGTCTGTGTCCCTGTGTGTCCCTGTCCCCGTGTGTGTCCCTGTCCCTGTGTGTGTGTGTGTCCCTGTGTGTGTGTCCCTGTGTGTGTGTGTGTCCCTGTGTGTGTGTGTGTGTGTGTGTGACAGCTGCTGAACCTTGGCCTGAGACTGCGACCTTGTATCAGCCGCTGAAGGGTGAGTCAGCTGGAAGAACTTCAAACAGAGGCATGACTGTCAGTGTAGTTCTTCACGTCACGTCTTGTTGTTTGTTACAGAGGATCAGATCCTGCTGTCAGACTGCGCCTCATCTCTCGCCGTGCAGGTGAGCGTGTGTGTGTCTGTGTGTGTGTGTGTGTGTGTGTGTGTGTGTGTGTGTGTGTGAGGCAGCTTCAGCACTGACTCTCTCTCTGTCTCTGTGCAGGCCTACCTGAGGATGTGCGGTCTACCTGTGCAGGTGGTTTGCAGAGCAAACGCTGAGTACATGTCACCTTCTGGTTAGTACACACACACACACACACACACACACACACACACACACACTACTGCAGGAGTCTTGGGGTGCTGTGAATACATTGTTTGAATCCCAGCAGGGGGCGTTACACACTAAGATGTCAGTGTCAGTGAAGGCCTTCTGGGTTTGTAGTTCTACTTGCTGCAGCTGTCCCTTCTGGGTTTTGTAGTCCTACTTGCTGCAGCTGTCCCTTCTGGGTTTTGTAGTTCTACTTGCTGCAGCTGTCCCTTCTGGGTTTTGTAGTTCTACTTGCTGCAGCTGTTCCTTCTGGGTTTTGTAGTTCTGGTTGCTTCCTTCTGAAGTGACCGTGATGATTTTAACGTGTTCGTCTCTCTGTAGGAAAGATTCCCTTCATCCACGTCGGGAACCAGGTGGTGTCAGAGCTCAGCCCCATCGTACAGTTCACCAAAGCTAAGGTGAGTCAGTCGTTAGTAGTTTCTGTTCGTTAGTTAAAAAAAAAAAAGATTTAAGTGTGTGTGTGTGTGTGTGTGTGTGTTTTCAGGGTCATTCTCTGAGCGATGGTTTGGATGATGTTCAGAGAGCTGAGATGAAGGCGTACATGGAGCTGGTCAACAACATGCTGCTGACTGCTGAGGTACACACACACACACACACACACACACACACACACACACACACTCACTCCCCTTCTTGGGTCCTAAATTAGGGAATTTAAAGGCGCCTCCTACCGGCAACACCGCGGCCCGGTTCAGAAGCGTCCCAGAAGCCTCCGCTCGGCTCCACGTTTACGCCATGTGTCGATTTCCACAGAGCAGCTCGAGCTGACAGGAAGCCAGACACAGAAAGTGCACAGAGAAGCCGGTGGATTTTCAAAATAAAATACCCCGTGCAAACTGCCAAAAGAGAAAGAAATGAAGTACGTAGCATATTTCCACACGTAGAAGCATGTTTAGAAGAACATGAACCAGGAAAATGAGCAAATCTGTGCAAGTAAACAAAGTCTGGAGGAAGAAACGCTCCCGGTGGTTTGAAGTCGATGCAGGACGTGACGGAGACGAGCCCGGTGGAGTTTCGGGGTCAGTCGATGGATTCAAGAAGCTGCTAATAACTCGCCTGTTTCTAAAGTCTTTTTATTTTGTGATTTCCATTGTTGAAAACTCTTGAACCTCTTTGAAAGCTGCTTCACAGTCTCTCCTCTCCTCCTCTCCACAGTTGTACATCCAGTGGTGTGATGACGCTACAGCTGCCGAGGTGTGTGTGAAGTCTTTAGTTATATTTTTAAGACTTGCCAGTGATTATCAGATTATTATTAATAATCAGATGTGTGTGTTTTCATAGATTTCACGCCCCAGGTACAGCAGCCCTTACTCGTGGCCTCTCAGTAACATCCTGGCCTATCAGAAGCAGTGGGAGGTTCGCAGGAAGATGAACGCCGTCGGGTGGGGAGGGAAAACCCTGGAACAGGTCGGCAAACAAACAAAGCTGAACAGATGCCGGTCATGTTGTTGGAGCTTCATGTGTCTTCTGTGTGTTTCAGGTCTATGAGGACGTGAGTCAGTGCTGCCAGGCGCTGTCGCAGAGGCTGGGGACACAACCGTACTTCTTTAATAAGCAGTGCGTATCTGTGTGTGTGTGTGTGTGTGTGTGTGTGTGTGACTGACCTTCACAGTGTCAGGAAGCATTCTAGCACCACCTTGTGTTGTAACACTGCACTGACCTCCTTACCTTTATTGTAGGCCCACAGAACTGGACGCGTTGGTGTTCGGCCACCTCTTCACCATCCTGACCACCAGGCTGACGAGCACCGAGCTGGCAGAGAAGATCAAGAGCTACAGCAACCTGCTGTCCTTCTGCAGACGCATCGAACAGACCTACTTCGAAGACAAGAGCTCTTCATGAAGGACAGCCTGCGTGTTTTATCTCTTCTTGTACATTCTTGTCTTTTCCCGCTCTCATTCCCTCGACGTAAGAAGCTCATGTTCACACACCGACCCTTCGTGCTCGTGCTGTTCTTTCTCGCTTTGTGCTTGTACATTGTTGCATGCTGCTGATGTGTCCACGACACATCCATAGACCTCCAGTAGGGATCATTGTTAAGGGTGTTAATACCACACACACGTTCATCAGCTGCTGTCCGCTCTGACATGTATCGTGACGTGTTCGTGAATGTCTGCAGAGCGTCAGAGGTTTCACAGTCGTGACGCGGTTGCCTTTCAGAAGGCAGGACTCCATGTGTGATATGATGATAATAAGAACTGTGACGCAGCGTCGACACGCTCGCTCTTCTCCTGTACAAACAAACATGACGATGATGAAGAGGAAGTGATTTATTGGTTTAGTTTTTCCATCGTTGTTAATTTAAAGTGCCTACAAAATAAAAGTCCAGATATAAACCTTTTGATTTGAAGTTCATTGATAACACTGATGTGTAACATTTAGAGTCTAGTGCCAATTAAATGGATTTTACGCTGTGGTTCTGTGTATTTATAGATTTTTTTATTGATAAATGACATACTGGAGGCGTACGTCATCCATCTTCTTCCAGACAGACTTCTCTGGGCTCTATCGTCCCTCCAGCAGGTTCTGGGTCTCCTCCCAGTTTGACTTTCCCAGATCACCTCCAACAGAAAACTCCTCATCTGGCTCCTTTCGATGTGAAGGAGCAGCACCCCTCCTCTGAGCTCCTTCTATCCTGAGGTTAGACGGGGTCACGTGTTGGCCTCGAGGTCCTCGGCAGTAGCAGTTGTTAATTTTTAAGTTATCTCAAGGTTGTGGTGACCAGGGTTGAAGGAACTGAAGGTGCCTTCTTAGACATAATGGGTCAAACCACACTTCAATAAATATTACAGCATCAGAGGCTCCTGAACACTTTCTCTCCTCCTGACCTGGTGCCAGTAATTTCCCCACCAAACCTCCGGATGTCCAAGCTCCTCACCCTCACCCAGGCTGAGTCTGGCCACTCGGTGGAGGGAACTCATTTCAGGCTCATCCTTTGGCTCACCTGACCGCAGGTGAGGGTTGGAATGTAGATGGACTGGTAAAGGGGTCCAACAAGTACTGATAACATGTTTGACTTTGGTGGAGGACCGGATGGCGTCTGTACTCCCTCAGCATCCCCTCACAGGAGCCCCCCAGGGGACTCCCATGACCCCCTCAGCACCCCTTGCGAGGATGAAGAGCTGGTCTGGTCTGCAGTCCACATCGCTCCTCCTGAATCTGGGGTTCAACAATCGGTCTGACCTTTTTTCCAGCACCCGAGAATAAACTTTCCTGGGGACATGGAGCAGCGTAATAACCCGATAATTCGAGCCGCTGCACAGATACTGTACCTGTCCTCAATGTGACATCATCAAATAATAAAATGACGGTAAAAGGAGCCACATGAAGATCCCTTCAGATCTATATTCAGGTCTGATATGTGGTCTGGGTCACAGACGAGCCCCGTGGTGATGTCTGATCACCTCTGACTGCCCTCCAGTCAAACGGTGTCTGTCTTCCAGGTTTCCTGTGAGGTCAGCGTTTGACCTTTGAACTTCCAGGCTGTGACATCATGAGTGATGACCTGCAGAACGTGGCCGAGCGCTGCACAGTCAAAGGTCATCATGCAGACGACAGACGGACAGACTACAACCGTCTGTGAGCCTCAATGTACAAAATCTGAACCAAAGGACAAAATAATGCAGTAACATGCAAGACTGGTCCTTGATCTTCATCTGATCTTGTTGACCAGAGTGACCTGAGTTCATTGAGCGGTCATTGAGGAGGTCCCGGTTCACCGCGGCGTTCATGGTCGTGTTTAGACTGGAGAGGAACTCCTCTGATTCGTCAACAGAAAGGTCGAGGAGTCGTGCCGTGCTCTCCATTGTCAAGTCTTTGTTTTCAGCTTTGTTTCTTCTGCAGATGATGTGGAGTCAGTGAAGCTACAATAACTTTTGGTGATCACAAAAAGTTATCAACCATCAACCAGGTCCCCAGCAGCAGCTGATATCAGTGACTAGTCCAGCAGCAGTCAGCCCAGAACCAGAACCAGACCCAGCAGTAGCTGATATCAGTGACTAGTCCGGCAGCAGTCAGCCCAGAACCAGAACCAGACCCAGCAGCAGCTGATCTCACTGACTAGTCCAAGCAGCAGTCAGCCCACTCGGCGTCTGTCTTTCTTCAGCCTTTTATTTCACCAAGCCTCACCAACCACTAAAGTCCATCCCCATTTATCTTGTCCGCGGCTTCTTGCTCGCTCACTCTCTCCCTTTCTCTCTTAGCTTCCTCCGTCAGCGTCCTCTTTCACTCTCTTTCCCTCTGCCATTATGTCCTGAGAGGCTGCTGAGCCTGGTTACCTCCTCTTCTTCTTCCTGGTCGTCCATAAGCCTGTTGGTAACAAACACTCAGTTCGTCACGTTGCGGTGAGCTCAGAGCGACGGTACGCTCTGAGCTCACCGCAAGCTGACGAACTGATCTAACAGCAGCTCAGCTGTCAGCAGTTTACTTCACTGTCATCATAAACTCTGTAAATCACAGAGGAGTTGAGGCGGAGCAGCCGGAGACATCAGAGGGAAAACACAGAAAACAGTTCCTCCATAAATATGATCCAGTTTCACCAAATCAGTGAAATATTTGCTGCTGTGTGACTATGTGCCGTAAGGTTACGTACTTCTCCCGACCCGCCCCCAAAGTTACATAGTTGAGACAGACGTACGAATGACAGAGACAACCGTTCAGCTCCTGATCACAGGTCAGTGCAGTTGATGATGTTAAAGTTACACAATGACCTCATGTAGCAGCCAATCAGAACACAGAATTAGCAGGTTTGATGTTTTTTTTGTTTGTTTTTTATCAATTCTTAATAATATATCCACAATTAAAGGATGATGAACTCATTCTTATCTCTGATTTTGATTGTTTCAGGATGTAATGTTCTTATATGATGCATTCTATGAAAACTAATGACTGAATAATACAAAGTGTGAGAAATATAAAGACAAGCTCATTTTTGCTTTAATGAGTTTTATTTTATTTTTTTTAAACATGAGACAAGTTGTAATGACACACTGTTTCCAGGAGGGGGCAGCATGAGGATTGTCTTCTGCTCTGTCTTCATTGCACCACACTGACCAGTCTGCAGCACAGCTGGTTGCACTGGTTTGACCTTCTGTTTCTTGATGCATGCTGGGACATGATGCAGCAAAACACAAAATTAAAAAAAGATATATATAGGCAAACATTTTGTATAAAACTCTGACACGACGTGCTTTTTTCCTTTTAATTAACTTAATTAACTCAATTAAATACCTGCCACTGCTGCACGAGCTCTACATGTCTTAGTGTATTCATGTCACTCTGTTAATACTGTACACAACATAATGATATTTCTTTATCTGTGTACACCAGTATACAGTCATTGTTGCTGTTTTTTTAAACAGCTGCTGCCTTTCAACATAAAATAATTCATGAAAATATGTGTATCTGTTTGGCATTAAATATAAACTTTTTAAAATCTTTGCACTGTTGAGGCTCTACAGTTCTAATAAAATAATAATAAAATAAAAACATTTTATTTATCAGCACTTTCAGTAAAACTCAAACAACTTTCCAAGATGACTGAGAGCTTTGTAGTTGATGGAGGATCTTGAGTGGATCTGCTGCTTTATGGGAGCCAGTGAAGGTGTTGCAGGATGGTTGTACGCATTTCTTTGACTAACTTACACTTTGACTTCTAAAGAAGTCTCTTATGTCCACTTTTCTTCTTTACACATCCAGGCGCACGGGTTCTGTTTACTAAAGTGTAACTTGTTTTTGTGGACAAACTGCAGGAGACTAAAAACCTTTGACCAAGTCAGGGGACATGTCCTCTGTGTGTCCACCCTCCTTCCTGAGTAGTGATGTGTCGGTCGCGAACGAGCCGGTTCAAAGAGCCGGCTCTTTTAAGTGAACGATGGGAGCCGGCTCCCGTCCGTCCGTAAGCCCACAGGAGTGGGGTGCAAAAATTTATTATTTTTTAGACTATACCAAAAACATTTTGGTTTCATTTTGTCCAGATGTCAGTGGTGGGCATAACAAGCACTTGTGTGGTGTGTTTATATAAAAAAATAAAATGTCAATAGCTGTCCTTTTTTAAAATTTCTATGCTTAGGTTAGCAGAGTGGTTCTTCAAGCAGTTAGTGCATTATTGGGCGGTTTCAGGGAGTTCCAAGGGATTTACAACTGTAAATGCAGTGTGCTAGAGCAAATATGGAAATTCAAGTGATATATGCCTTAAAATACAAATCACAAGTAAAAACAGCGCTAAATTGGCCTGAATTATAAAAGGTGGGAGCCGAAAAGAGCCGTCTCTTCTTGGTGAGCGAGCCAAATGATCCGGCTCACTAAAACAAGCCGGAATCTCCATCGACTATTCCTGAGAGACTTCCCTGTACAGGAACAGGGAGGGACCCGAAAGTGAAAGTGTTTGTTCAGACTCCATGTTGAGGTCGCAGAGCAGAAGGAGGAGAAGTGAAGGCTGAGGCAGGGTGAGTGTTAATCAAAACATTTGTTTATTACATTATTTTATTATTGTCTCAACACACTACTTCATTTCTCCTCCGACTCGCCGGTGTTTCGGTTCAACGAGTGACGTGGTTAACTGGTGCCCGTCAGTGTGACGCAGTTTCAAACAGCAAGAGAACACGTAGCTGTCGTCGTGAATGCTCTAGTTTTTTTCCTTTCTACGTCCTCATGTGTTTTCAAGAGACGGTGGAAGAAACTTGTGAACATTGTGACACTAAAAAGATTTTTCACAGGCGACCAATCAGAGAATTCAACTTTGATCGACAACCGTCTGTCTCAGCAGCAGCAGCAGCAGCAACTCTCGCGAGATCTGGCAACGCAGTTATAAATCCAGTTCAGTCGAGTTTTATTGGAATAAATCTATTACCAAAGAGTCACAAATAATACAACTCATTAACGAGATGAGGAAATAAACCCAATTCATTAAGTTCAAAACATAGAATTAATCCTGTGTGTGTGTGTGTGGTGTCGTGTGTGTGGTGTGTGTGTGTGTTGTGTGTGTGTGTGTGGTGATGTGTGAGGGCTGTAATGGAGGAGTTGGGCTCACTTCCTTTGATCATTGTTGTAGAATTGATTGGCTCTTTTTGGATCCTCATTAAAAGTTGAACTTGGCGAGTTCAGCTCTGCATTCATTGTGTGGGGGTGTTCCGGTGCACGTGAGAATGCTCTTACAGGCTTTCTATTGGCTGTTTGTCACAGTTTTCTCTGAGTCTTGATTATGAGAGGACCCTACACTTCACTACCTACAGTATGATTGGTTCAACTATAGATGGTGAATATTGGAGCCAGATTCTAACAGGTTATCTATAGTTAAAGAATGTTTTAGAAGCATAGAAAAGCCCTTCTTCACTTGTCTCTGAGATTATGGACGGCCACATTGAAATGTCCTGAACATCATTTGAAGGGAATGGTGATTTCAAGTAAAACTTGTTTCACCTCTCAGACTGACTGAAGTCCAGAAGATGGAGGAAGAGGAGGACGAAGCAGAGTCCTCAGGATCCATCTGTCTGCTATGAAGAGTGACTGGTCCAAGATGACCTTCCGTCTTCAGGTGATGACCTGGACCCTCAGACACAAAGTAAGAGACTGTTTCTGTAAATGACTGATAAGATGAGCATTGATGATGAAGACTGAAAGATTTGCTTCATGATGCAGACATGCTGTGTGTCTTACAGTACACTGCTGTCTACCACAGTTTATTTAGAGACTCTAACCTCAGTTTAAACTAAATAACTCAAGCTGAGCTGCTCAAGTGAAACATTGAAGGATCATCAGCTCTCTTTAATGGAGGACTTTTATTGTGAAAGAGCTGCAGGAAGTGCTGAGTTTGTATGAATAACAAACGACAGGCGATGACTGAATTTTTATGAACAGACAGACAGGAAAAGCTGTTAGGAATGTTCATGAAATCAAATCATCTTCATCACAGACTGAAAGCTGAATTCAAACAGAAAAAGTAACGACACTTTACTGTGTGAACATCGGAGCTCCAGACAGTGTCGTCAAATCGATCTTGGTCACCAACAGTCAACAAATCATTTGAGTGTAAAGAAATGTCTTCACAGAGAGAGGAAGAGGAGTCATGTTCCTGTGGAGGAGCAGCCGTCCCTGTGTGTTTGGTGTAGGACGTCCTGAAGGATCCGGTCTCTACCAGGGTGGACACTGGTTTCGCAGACACTGCATCACCTCATACGGGGACAAGTCTGCTTCATCAGGAGACTCCTCCTGTCCCCAGTGTGGAGCGGATCCAGAACAAGACGTGGACTGCAGACAGCCAGTCAGACCAGCAGTCAAGTAAGACTGTCCATTTCCTTCTCTAGATAGTCTTCTACATCACTTTTTATTGCTGGTGAAATAATCAGCAGATTGTCACATTTTTTCTTTGTTTAGTCTCAAACTTGTTTCTCTGTTTTAGTGAGTGGTGGTCTGCAGGAGGATTTTTAGATGAACATAAGATCAGCTGAAGACCAGATGTGAACGTGTGACTGAAGGAAGTGATGAAACAGGAAGTGGAACCCCTCAACAGGATACTACACTGAGCTCTACATCACAGAGGACAGAGTGAAGAGGTTTCATACCCAAAGAGTGAGGCAGCTTGAGACAGCTTCCAAGAAGAAGGAGACCCTCCATGACACTCCCAGCAAATGCCACGACATCTTTAAAGCCTTACCTGACCAACAGAGACACATCAGAGTCGCTCGACCAACGCGTCGCGTGGCGTTGGAAAAACCTTCTCAGTGCTGAAGTTCACTCTGGACTGGGCAGAGGGCTCGGAGAACCAAGATGTCAGTCTGGTGGTTCTGCTCTCGTTCAGGGAGGCTGAACTTGATCAAAGATGAGCGGTTTCAGTCTTCTCACGCTGCTCCATGTTTTCCATCCACATTCAGAAGGTCACATAGAGAAGCTCGCTGTCTGTAAACTCCTGTTCATCTTTGACGGCCTGGATGAAAGCAGATTTTCCTGGATTCAACAACAAAGAGCTCGTGTCTGATGTCACACAGAGTCATCAGTCAGGCGTGCTTTGACAAGCCTCATCAAGGGGAACCTGCTTCCCTCGGCTCTCATCTGGATAACTTCCAGACCGCAAGCAGCCAATCAGATCCCTCCTTCATGTGTTGACAGGGTAACGAAGTACGAGGCTCACGGACGCTCAGAAGGAGGAGTATTCAGGAGGAGTCAGTGATGAAGATCGTGTCCAGCAGAATCATCTCACACATCAGACCTCCATGAGCCTTACATCATGTGCTGATCCAGTCCTTCTGCTGGATCCTGCTACATTTTCTGGACCACATGTTGACCACAGACCAGAGAGGAGAGCTGCCCAGACCCTGACTGACATGTACTCACACTTCCTGCTGGTTCAGATCAAAAGAGGAAGAAGAAGAAGTACGATGAAGGACATGAGACGAGTCCACAGGAGCTGAGGAGGCTGACAGGGAAGTTTCTGTCTAGCTGGGGAGGCTGGCGTTTGAACAGCTGGAGAAAGGAAACATCATGTTCTATCTCCAAGAAGACCTGGAGCAGTGTGGGTCGGATGTCACAGAGGCCTCGGTGTACTCAGGAGTTTGTACACAGATCTTCAAAAGATAGAGTGTGATCTCCAGAAACAGTCTATGCTTGTTCATCTGAGCGTTCAGGAGTTTCTGGCTGCAGTCTACCTGTTCCACTGTTACACCAACAACAAGACAGAGGTACTGAAGGACTTCCTGGGAGAAGACTACAAACAAAGCGACTCAAACCCAGAAAAGTCTTTCCTACAGAAGATCTTAAAGAACTTTTTTGGAAAAAATGACCCACCTTTGGATGAGGAGGATTACTCCACAGTGGATGTCTTCCTGAAGAAGGCCATGGAGAAATCCCTTCAAAGTAAAAATGGTCACATGGACGCGTTTGTTCGTTCCTTCATGGCCTCTTCTGGAGTCCAACCAGAGACTCTTAGGAGCCGGCTGGGTCAGACAGACAACAGCAGAAATCATCCAGAGAGCCAGCAACACCTGAAGGAGATGAACAGTGATGATATCTCTCCTGACAGAAGCATCAACATCTTCCACTGTCTGATGGAGATGAACGATGACTCAGTCCATCAGGAGATCCAAGAGTTCCTGAAGTCAGAGAACAGATCAGAGAAGAAACTCTCTGATATCCACTGCTCAGCTCTGGCCTACATGCTGACAGATGTCCCCGAAGAGGTTTTCTGGATGAGTTGGACCTGAAGAAAGTACAAAACATCAGTGAAGGGACGACAGAGACTGATTCCAGCTGTGAGGAACTGCAGAAAGGCGGTGTAGTCCAGATTGTGATTTACAACATTATAAAGCAACGTAAAGCTGAAGCCATCAGTATAGAGTTAAAGATACACACTTTACACAATGCACAATATCAAACTTTCTAGTTTCTTAAACTGTATTAAAGCTGCTGATTGAAATAATCTACATGTTTTCAACTACAAACGTCTAGAAAAATCATTTTTGTTTTTATATGTGTCAAGTCAGTGACACAAAGTATCTTCTGGCCATCTTCTAACGTCTTTGTTTGGCTGATGGAGGCTCCACACAAATCCAGCAGAAAAACTGGAGGACGAAGAGTTTGTGCTAAAAATGTTTGACAGTCATCATTTTATTTTTAAGTGTAATTTTGCACTGTGTTCTTAGTGTGTCTGTTACTGTTCTTCTTCTACATCCACACCCACACACAACCACATCAAGTGAGTTTGTTCATTCAGTTTTCCTGCCTTGTGAATTCTGTTGTTTTCTCAGCAGTTTCTGAGCTGTTGCATATGAAGGACGGTTCTGTCCCATTTTCACACTTTCTACATCTATATAATTCTTGTTTGGATTGGAGAGGATGTGAAGTGGAGGCCATCCCCCTCTTGAAGAGCCAACAGAACATCCCCCTCTTCATCCTCATTCAAGGAACGGAGCCACTTTAAATGGTTTAGTTCCCAACAATGAATTCTTTTCCATGTTTTGGCTCCATGAGAGCATGAGTTTGATTTCGTAAACAGTAAGGAAGCCTCTCTCTTTTCCCTCGTTGTCTCTGCTATATTTGGTATTTCAGGGGTTAAAGACAGGTGAAGTAAAGATAGTTGAGTCGAGTTGACAGCAGCTCCTTAACGTTACTGTAGTGTAATAATCTGTAATGTAGTTGAGTCTCGGGATGATGAAGATGAGAGCAACTGGCCTGCTGTAGTTTGATCACAAGGTAGCTTCGGTGGAGGTAGCTGCGTGAACTGGCGGCTGCTCAAAGTGTTTAACTATCATTGTTTTCAGTTCAGCGTCACACAGTCTGCTGATGAAATGTGAAGAGGAACAGGAGAAATGATGGTGGCGGGGGAAATAGATCATTGATTAAATCTTGTCCAGGACCAAATAAATAGAAGTGAGGAGTAAAAAATAGTTGCAAACAAAGTAGCTTTCATTTCTTTGATCAACGTTGGTGTTGTGGAGAATTCCTGAAATCAATGGCACCAGGTCAGGAGGGGAAGAAAGTGTTCAGGAGCCTCTGATGTCTTTCTTGCTGTGATATTTATTGAAAGCTGTGATCAGGAGAATCAGAGACATCCTCACATCCAATCAGGTATGCATATGAGTCGTCTCTATTCTGCCCAACTCATGCTGGTGTCAGACTTAATAAACCCTACAGATAACAGCACACATACTATACGCCCAGACTAGTCTGAGAAATGTATTTCCCCATGTTGTGTTACTGTCAGCACCTTCGAGTCTGGAGACACGTTGTTCTGTTTAGTGCTGGAACGTCGACGGTTAGCGATCTTTCTGTCTGGAGGCTTCTTTTCTTCCGACCAACCGTCTAAAACCCTGAAAACATGAATTAAGATGATTTGAAATAGATAAAAGCAGCAAATTCTTACATTTTGTCAAACAGGAAATGATGTGGGACGGTTTGTCTACAAACCTTGTGATCAATGGCTGACCAGCTCAGACTGAACAACTGACCAGCTGAGCTACAGACGCTCATGTTGATGTGCTTTGGGTGCAAAATGCACAGAGTCCATTTTTAGAATAAAATGTCAGATTTTATTTGACTTTAAACTTTAATTCTCTGTCATCACAGATTACGACTGTAGACGTCTCAGAGAGTCACTGGTGAAGTCGTGGCCTCAGCTCTGAAGTCATAACCCCTCCCATGGACACACCTGGACCTGAGTCAGAACTTTGACCTCAGGATTCAGGAGTGAGCTTCTGTCTGCTGACTGGAGAGTCCAAACTGTAGACTGCGATCTGAGGTCAGCATGTGTTTTCTGCGCTTGTACAGGTGATATACTACCAAATGTAAATCCAGACGAGAAAAGTTTGACATTTCTTTTCATCTTGCTCTTGTTTTTCTGTGTTTTGTCTGAGCAAAATCACAAGCGCTCTGTTTTAAAGTTTGTACAGTGTGAACAGTTTTGAATTGAGTCTGTACGCAACTGATTCATTTTGAGTAAGAAACTGAAGGATTGATCCTTTAATGGCTGCATGGAACCAGATTTGATTTTAGTTTTCATGTGAGACATCTCTACATGAAACATGAAAAGAAAACACGTTTTCACGAGAAAAATGTTCTTTTTAGTACAGAACCTTCAGAACTAACACAACACACACCACACAAACACACACACACCACACAACACACACACACACCAGATGTTTGAGGACGTGTCTGAGTCACGTCAACATGTAATGATGCTCCATTCAGAATCGATGTCCCTTTGTGCTCAGCCAGTAAACAGGAGCTTAAATAATCCACGATATTTTTCTACAGAGAGGTCCAAGTTAATTTCAGTAGGAAGACAACAATTCATGCACGTTTGCACATTGATCCAGTTCTAAAGATGAGTTGAGGAATGAAGCTCACAGTAGTCAGCTGTGTGCTGATGGAGATGGAACAGGGTGATGAGAAGATAGTCCTAATCGATGTGCTGTGAAATGAGAGCATCCACAAGTGCAAGGGACAGTGTTTAACGGGTTTTGTTTGGACTTCAGTTTTATTTATTTCTGAAAGTCCTGATTTATTTTATTTCAGGCGGAATTTTGGACTTCTGTAGAAAACACTTCTCAGTATTTTTCAATCAAATTGTTTCTAAATGAGAATAAACAGTAAGAAATGTTCTGATTTGATGATTATTCCAGACGCGACTGAGATCAGCAGCATGGTATTAATGTGTGTTGACGTGAAATGGTGAAATTTGTCTGAATGTTGTGGCTGGACGTGGTGGATGATGTCGCGTAAGAAGGCTGACATTATGATGATCCACAATAACACAATGACAAAGTCACTTACGCATTTAGAGAAAGCTCATTGATTAGGGATAGTAATGTTGAGCTGCACATGTCCAAACCTGAACACATTATTGTTCATAAATGGATTTTGATCAACAATCATTTATTCGCTTTATAGATTCAGATTGTGGAACTGCCAGTTTGTCAGAGATCACTTGTGCTCTCTGGCCTCAGCTCTGAAGTCCCAACCCCTCCCATCTGAACAGAGCTGGACCTGAGTTGGAACAAACCGCAGGATTCAGGAGTGAAGCTTGCTGTGTGAATTTTCTGGAGAGTCACACTGGCAGACTGAAGACTCTGAGGTCAGTTTCACGACTCCTCTTGGTTACTATTGTAGATCTGATGTTTAATTAACAATTTGAAGCTATATTTATGTTCAGACATAACTTACATCCATAAAGTTAAATGTCCTTTTTGTTCATATTTTCATGTTTGTTGTATTAAATTTAGTCTGGAGTTCACAAGACTTGTGTTTGCTTTAAGAAACGTAGAAATGGCTCTGTTTAGTGGTTTAAAGTCAAGAATGTTTAAGATTGTTGTCATGGTCACATTCTGTATACAGAAGACCTCTGAACTCAGATTAGTTGAAATGATCAAGTTTTACTTGTTGAGTAGAGAATAGTTTCTGCTTTTCTTTCGATTGTTGAGCAAAGTGTTTTTCACAGATCAGATCAGTCAGAATAGACTTGTAAATGATGCCCACACGGTGAATTCACTGTTCACAGTAGCTCATATACACAATGTTTGAGATCAATTATTCACAGTAGAAATGTGAACAAAAAGTCATGAAGCATACTGGTCGGTAAGAGTGTGACAGCTGCTGGAATGAAGGAGCGGTGGTAGATACTCCTTCTTCCACTGGTGGGAGTATCAGTCGGTTTGCTGAAGGAGCTACTAAAGCCCCACCACAGTCTCGGCAGCAGGAGTGAGAGGAGCGCGCTAGTAGAGAGATGCAGGGGTTTGGCCAGCACCTCCGTCTCTCCCAACCCCTCCAGGCTCACAGGCCAACCGACACGTCAAGTGGGCCTCTCGCTACCTCGTGTCACAGTGTGAAAGCCAGCCAAAGGCAGCAGCGATCCACACGAGGTTCAGTTCAGCCTGAGCCCCATACGTCCCTCGAGCACGGTGGGGGCCGGGTGCCAGGTAGCGTCCCCAGTTAGGAGTGGGGAGAGAGCGGTTCCATGTCCCCAGTGAACAGACGGACGGAGTGGTCCGCATGGCCGGTTTCGGCTCGGCGGGCAGACCAGCTCGTGCAGCCCCCCGGCTGCTTCTTCTCAGTCGCGGTGCGGACAGCGGCCCTGTCCACAGACGCTAGGGCAGCACTACCTAGTGCTAACACGCTGTTTTCTGGAGGGTGTAAACAAGAGGGCTTGTTAGGAATGGGGGTCACCTGAAGTATTCAGTGAAGAGGTCCCATACAGCAAAAGACACAAACATTTAGTCGACCACAGTTTCAAAGTAAAAGCTTGATCACAAATGTCCGCAGATGAAGTGCAGAAAAAACATGAACAAAGTCCAGAAAATACTAAAAAACACAGAGAAGTGTTCAGGCGACTGGAAGAATGGCTGCCAAGGCGACGACGCCAATAGCACATAAATAAACAAATGAATGTCCCTGATCAGTATCGAGATCGTACTAGGCACACACACACACACAACACACACACACACACACACACACAACACACACCAGATCAGCAGAATGTATTATAATGGTGCTGACGTGAATGGTTGTCCCGAATGTTGTGCTGAGTTTGGTGTGTCTGTAGAAGGCTGACAGTATGATTGATCCAAATAAAACACAAATACAAATGCCTCTTACTAACTCATTGTTAGAGAAAGCTCATTATTAGGACATAAGTAATGTTGAGCTGCACATTTCAAACCGGAACACAGTCTGATTGGATTATAAATGGATTTTTATCCAACACATTATTCTTATTCAGATTGTGGAACTGCAATTTGTTCAGAGATCAGCTGTGCTTCGTGGCCTCAGCTCGAAGTCCAACCCCTCCCCCAACATTTTCTGACAGAGCTGGACCTGAGTTGGAACAAACACGGAAGTTCAGGAAGTGAAGCTGCTGTGTGATTTTTCTGGAGAGTCCACCTGCAGACGAAGACTCTGTAGGTCCCGTTCACTGACTCTCTGTTAACTATTGTAGATTCTTGATGTTTAATTAACATTGAAGCGAATTTATGTTCAAGACATAACTTACATCCTTAAAGTTGTTAATGTCCTTTTTGTTCATATTTTCCATGTTTTGTTGTATTAAATTTAGTCGTGCAGTCAACAAAGACTTTGTTTCTGTAAAGAAACTGTAGAAAATGTATCTGGTTAGTGTTAAGTCAATGAATGTTTAGAATGTGTGGGTCAATGGGTCACATCTGGATACGAAGATCTCTGAGAACTCAGATTGTTTGAAATGATCAAGTTTACTTGTTGAAGTGAAAGATATTCTTTTGCTTTGCCTGTTGATTTCAAAGTGTTTATCACAGTCAGAATAGAACTTTAAATGA